>NC_067496.1:300000-390000 GCF_947179515.1 Apodemus sylvaticus | reverse complement strand
TATTTACATTTGTAACCCCATTTATAAGTTTAGTATTTGTTGTTTCAATATCTACATTTTTGTGATCCTTTTTTGTTGGATATTATATTTCTATGGGAAGTGGATCTGATAAAATCTTTTCCCATTTAATAGGTTGCATTTATGGCATATTGATGGTGCACTTTTCTGTTTTAAATTAGCAGCAGAATGATTGAATGTTATATATAATTTTTGTGGTATATAAAATATATATTACAAAATATTAAAGTTACTACACAAACCAGTAACTTTGTTAAGATAAATATTACATAAATGCCTATCGTAATTATGTCATATACATAATATTTTATTTTATTTACACTTGATATCATTATTTCATTTTTATAGAATTAAGAAATTATATTCTATTCTATAATATAAATCAACACATTAATATTTTCTTTATTTTATACATATTTAATTAATTATTGTTATATACTTCATATTTTATATAACACCCTGCCAAACCCTGTCCATCCCCTGACTGCTCCACATCCAATATCTGCTTCCCTTGCACTGTCCCCACATAGATGTCTCTACACACCCACCCTGGCTGACTGCTAAACTCCCTGGTGTCTACATTTAATTGAGGGTTAGGTGCATTATCTCTGAATGAATACTGGCCACACAGTCCTATATTCTTTGTATGCTAGTGGCCTCATATCAGCTAATGTATAGTGCCTGTTTGTAGTCCAGAGTATGAGAGATACTCTGGGTTCAGAATAATTGAGATTGCTGGTTCTCTTACAGGGTCAGCAAAGTTTCATTTAGCCTTCCCTAATTCAACAGTAGGGGTAACTGCTTCTCTAAATTGATTCGTTTAGAATATCTAATTCTGACACCTTCAGTTGTTTGTTGGGTTTTCTTGAATTCTGTCATGCTAGATCCATTTTGAGAGCATTCAGTAACAGTGTCATTCCTTGAGACATCCTTTTTTACTGAATCCCACTTTGAACCTGTCATTGGAAATTCTATTTCTCCGACCCTTCTACATTTTCCTCCCTGTAATTCTTTGAAAAAGAAACAATTTTGGATCAGAGGTATGAATGGGGGATGGCACCCCCACTCCCTCATTTGAAACCCTGTCTTCTTCCTGGAGATAAGTTCTATAAGTTCCCTCTTCATACTCTCAAGCTTATCATCTAAGTTTCCTATATTTTATTTCTGTGAGTCTCTCACCTCCCATATCTCTTGTAGATTCTGTAGGATTTCCACAACCTCATACCTCCTTAAGTTGCCTGTTTCCATTCTTTTAGCTGGACCTCAGCGCTTCAGTCATTTTACCTTCCCCAGTGTCAGATCAGGTTCCACTTCCCGCATCTGACCCTCTCGCCTTAACCCAGTGTACTTTCCCTCCCAGGTTTCTCCCTTTCTCCTAACTTGGAATTGCTTTCTTCTCCCTCTTAATTGAGAATGAGGTATCCTCTCATCATTTAATTGACTCTTTTTCATAGCCATATTTGATTCTTCACTGTTTCTGCGCTAAATGCCCCTGGATCCTGGCCATTTAAACAGTGTCAGACATGGTTTTCCTCTTGTGCCATGGACCTTAAATTGTACTAGATCCAAATGTCTGGGCCTCCAACACCTGAGCACATTTTGTAGGCAGGAAAATTTGTAGGACAAAGGCTTTGTGACTGGGAGTCTGTTCCATAAATAAACTGCTAGTAGCCTTGCCTGGTTACTGCAGATGGGCAGTTCAGGATCCATATCTGCAATTACAAAAAGATGCTGCTACTGTCATTTTTATGGATTCCAGAGAGTTTTACATAGGGTTCCTGGATCTGAGTTCTGAAACATGAGTGTTCTTTCTTTAACAGCTACTGTGCACTTATATGAGAGCACATACCATGTTTGTCTTTCTGTATCTGAACTAAGTCACTCAGTACAATCTTCTTGAGTTCCATTCATTTGCGTACAAATTTACGAATGTTATTGTTTTTAAACACTGATAAATTATTTCATTGGGTAATTATAACACATTTCTAAATCCATTTTTCAGTTGAGGGACATCTATGCTGTTTACAGTTTCTGACTATTATGAATAAAGATGCAATAAAGATGGTTGATCAAGTTACTCTGTGGTAGCAAAGTAGAAACTTAAGGGAATATGCTCAAAAGTTATAAAGCTGTGTCTTATTGTAGAATAGGTTAGTTTTCTGAGGAACCATCATATTGATATTCATCCTAGCTGTACTGGTTTGCAATTCTACCAACAAAGGATGAAATGTGTTCCCCATGTTTCAAATCCTTATAAAGGATTTGATTTTTCACTCTACCATGTAAATTTTCTTGGGATTTGATATTAGTCATTCTAATAGGTAAAAAGATATAATCATAATGTAATTCCAAATAGTGTCTCCCTGATGGTTAATGATAAAGATCATTTCAAGTGTCTCTAAATATTTGAAATCCTCTTTTGAGAATTGTATCTTCTACTTTGACTCATCAGTTCTTCAATACAGAGTTTACTTTTGCTTTTGTGAGTCCATAGACATTCAGGTATTTCTTTTGTTTAAATTAACTTTTAGTTTTTGGTGGTCTGATAGGACATGTGCTTATTTAACTTTTCTTTCTCTGTTAAGATTTAATTTGTTAGCAATCTTTAAATTTTAAAGAATGTTTCATGAGGTGCTGAGAAGAAATTGTATTCTTTTTTTTTTAGGTGGCATGTTCAGTAAATGTATGCTAGAACTATTTGGTTCATTAATGTCTACTGTCTACAGTATTTCCTTGTTTAGATTTTGTCTACATGACCTCTTCATTGTTGCAATTGGTGAATTGAAGTCACCCACTATCAATTCCTAAGGCTAATGGAAACTAAAGCTTTGGTACAATATGTTTCCTTTATATGTGAGGATGCCCTTCCATTCAGAAGAATAATTCTAAGAAATGAACATCATCTTGTTGTTCATCTTCTCATTGAAATTTATGTAGTTTGTTTTCTTGTCCCTGTACTCAGTTTTGGCTTGAAATCATATACACACACATATATAATAAGAATGGCTAAACTACCTATGACTAAATTTTATATATATAATTTCAAGTAACATATATATATATGTTACTTGAAATTATATATATAAAGCACACACACACACACATATGTATATGTATATGTATATGTATATGTATATGTATATGTATATGTATATGTATATGTATATGTATATGTATATGTATATGTATATGTATATGTATATGTATATGTATATGTATATGTATATGTATATGTATATGTATATGTATATGTATATGTATATGTATATGTATATGTATATGTATATGTATATGTATATGTATATGTATATGTATATGTATATGTATATGTATATGTATATGTATATGTATATGTATATGTATATGTATATGTATATGTATATGTATATGTATATGTATATGTATATGTATATGTATATGTATATGTATATGTATATGTATATGTATATGTATATGTATATGTATATGTATATGTATATGTATATGTATATGTATATGTATATGTATATGATGTATATGTATATGCATATGTATATATAACAATGTCTAAACTAGCTTGCTTCTTTGGTCCCTTTTACAAGATAGATCAGGATACTGAGTGCTCCCGTTATGAACTGAAAGCAGGAGTCAGAAAGAATTAATTTGAAGTACTAACTTTTAATTTCTCTCTGTGATGATATACTTTTTCTTCACACCAACACAAGACCTGCTAGCAGCACTAACCATTTGGGATCACTTGTACAAATTCTCAATATTAAGGGTTGAATTTCTGCCTTAAACCACAATAGCACACCGCACTCTCAGTAGTTAGAGTTCATGTAGGAGGAAGTAGTGAAAAAATTGTAAGTATCAAAGATAGTACATGACTATAGAGAAAGTCTGCTTTAGAGACCTGAAAATTTAATTTTACATATGATTTGATAGTGGCTATAACTCTATGCATGAGAACACCTTAAGAGAATTCAAGACAAATCTCAGGATGCAGGAAAGAGATCTCTAGACAATCCTAGTGTGAGCTAAGAACTCTATCCACTTCTTTATGTTCTCTATTGGGAAATGGAAATTTTTATTTTTAGTGATATGGACTATGAACACACTGATATCAATAACTGCATTAAATTGTTTAAGTGAGAAATGTCTCCTTTAGAATTAGGCGTTAAAATACATTAATCTCTTTAAGTCTGGAGTTTGAGTAGATATAGTAGGTTATGTTGATGGTGGAAGAAGTATGGTAAAGGGGCAGGCTTTGAGATGTTGCACATCATTGGCTTGCATTTTATTTCCCATTTTTGTACTTGTAACAGAGGAGAATTATCAGCTTCCTTTTAGTTTTATTATTCCTAGCCCTTGCTGACATACAATCATTAATGAAATAGCCTTTCGTATCTGAAAACATATGCCAAATTAAACTGTACCTATGATTACAGGATAAGCCCAGGTCATGGTATTTAATCATAGCAACTGTAAATGAATAAAATGGACTTTGTGCATTTATGAAAAAGAACACAGAATATATGGGATAGTTAGTGGTTATGGGGTAAATGTAATGAAATAATTATAAAATATAAAAAGAAGAGTGGATTTTTCTTTTTTAACCCAAACATGCATCAGCTAAATATGAAGAAACTAGGTAAATTTATACTTTATTTACCATATATGTGCTCAGTACATTGAATCCTAAATGACAGTTAAATAATTAGTTAATACAGCTTACTATATTAACTATTATAAAGCATATTATAAATAAACGTTTATATGACAGTTAATTATCAGAACAAATCTGAATGGTTTGTATAATGCTTCTATTATAAAAAAATATGAGGATAATAAATTTTCATGGTTTATAAAGAAGTAATCAAAGAACTAAAAATTCAAAAATATGAGAATAATTACCAACATGAGAAAATTACCTTCCAGCAATTGTCATAATTTTAACAGCCATTTTGTTTAAAATTGCTAATTAACAAAAATGTGCATGTTTAATATTAGTCATAATACCCAAAATGATAAGAAATAATAGTAGATAAAAAGAATGAACTATAAAGAAAACAGCATGCTTTCATAGAACTATTCTTGCAAATATTACTAAGGTAAGAATGACAGGTATTTTACTTATGACATATTTCAGATATTAAACATAAAGAACCCTCTATTTATATTTCTCATTTTGCTATGAATATTTGGAGATGTAGTGTTTAAACTCGCACATTTTATAGGTAAAACTATAGTTTTGCTGGCCAGATTTCCAAGAATTATTTTTGCAATCTGTCCAGAAATTTACACATAAAGAGATAGATTTTGTCAGAGAATATATAATTTCTCATTGTAACTCATTGTTGAGACTCTCTGAATTCTTTGTCGTTTCTCTACAAAAACTCTCACTTATTATCTTCTTTCCTAAAGGTTTCTCAATATAAACTCAAATAGATGAATAAAGGCAAAGATTTTGATCCAGTGTAGTGTACCATTTGAGATCTAATAAATAGAGAAAACTAGAAAACTGCCAGAAATGAACTTAATAGACTATAAGATAATATGAAACAAAAGGGAAAGGAAATTATGATGAATGGTTATATGTGAGTGAGGTAACAGCTAAGAAATAGAAGTGGAAAATATGATGACATATTTAATAGGTTACCTAAACAAGAGAAAATTTAGCACCTGTAGGCAGACAACGATAGAGTTTTTAACTGTATTTGAACTTCATAAAATTAATAAAACTAAATACTAAATAAGTGATATTAAATTTCAATATTTTATTGCTATTCACTTTAGCACTTGGAAATATTTTTTTTTAAATTCTAAATATATAAAACTTTGAAAATCTAAAAAATAAATTTACATATTATGTATTTTATTAATTTTAATTTTTAAAAAGAGAAAGAGGCAAAACAGAATGAAAAAAGCCAATATAGTTCCCTTTAGCCTTTTGGGATTTATTGGTTTACAGAGCTATGTAGACTATGCATATTTTACCTCAAGAAACAATAATTAACATTACTGGATAATGAATTGTCTTCATAAAGGCTTCCATATCCTTACACACCTTCCGTTTAAAATTTTATTTTGCCCTGTCAGCACTTTGTCATGATGTAGGACACTTTTCCAGAACCATGTCTTCCTGCATGATGCTATAGACTTCCTGGCAAGGTGATAATAGAGGGAAATCAAATAGATAAAAAAAGTGGCAAAATTCCACCAAGGTAAGCTTGCTATTTATATTTTTGCAGTAAACCATGAGATATATCATATTAAGCATTATTATGACTAGGTTACTTTTTTCATGTAAACATAAAGAGACTTGATTGTGTGTGTCAACTTGACAAGCTATGGATTAGCATGGTTACTCTGTGTTCAACTCTATTACATCTCAAATGAACTGCAATCCAGAAATGGAGGGCACACCTGTAATCCAGTTCTTGAAGCTGGAAAACAAAGGATTTTTATACAAAATCATGAAGTGGGAGGACACAGGTTTTGATCCATACCTAGAGGCATATTAGTCTTGAAAAGCTAAGATACAGGTATGGTGGTGCCTATCTTTACTCACAGGAGAAAGTATAATGCAGATTTCTGATTCCATTCCATCCTGTTACAGAATAATTTCCAAGTAAACAAAAGCTTACATCCAGGAATAGTGATATAAGAATTTCTTCCCAGTACACAGATGTGAGAGCCATACAGATCTGAGTTCAAGATCTATCAAATTCAAGAACTAAAGAGCTTGATCCATGACAGCCAACTTTAGATAGTGAGGAAACCATTGAAAACTGGAACCTGTTTTTGTAAATGTAACTGAACAAGCGGGGAAAGTTCCAGCTCCATCATCCAATAGAATTTGTTAGCTTTTGAAATGCCCCTATGGGTTTAAAATGAAGGAAAGAACAGGGTACAGGTACAACATATGTTGCTTAGATAGAGCTTAAAAAATGTCAATGATTAGGACCAGCATCAATGAGGTGAAATCTTCTGGGAAGTATTACCAGAGATCACAACAAAGCTGTAATTCAGAAAAAGACATGCTGATAGACAGGGAATAAGTAAGAATCTGCCAGGTGTTAATGGTTTTGAAAGAATGAAAGAGTAATAAATAGCAGTTGAGCCTTGCCAGTGTGAGAGACTAGAAATGATTAGTGGCAAGGCGACAGTCTAATAGGAAGTTGAAGATTCAATACTGAAGAGTTTGTGAAACGAAGCTGATGCTTGTGACTTTGATGATAGCTTAGGAGAGGCTATATAGGTGGAGTGCTGATTAGTTAGAGCAAAAGTAGTCACTGTATTGGAGATGCTAATTCTGTGGGATGATCACCAAGAACAGCATCAACTGTAGAGTGAAGTTATCCAGAGCTTAGTGTGATGCAGAGGGAAGAGTTGGAGGAGTGGCTCAAGCACATTTAAGAACCAGAAAGTCATGCCTAAACTCCATTAGATACCTGCTACATAAAGCTGCAATGTGGAAATGAGGTCATTGGAAATGTTAGGGTGTGGGGTATCTATAACTTTTCAGGACATCAAAAGAGTCTAGCAAATAAGAAATACATAATCTTATAGTGAAGATTGTATTAAGATATGTATTCTTTTGAGAGGACTATTACTATTACGCTAAACACATCTAGTATTTCCTTGCACCTAGTTGCTTATTTGCACATTTTATAGCAGTGTTTCTCAATCTTTCTTTTTTTTAATTCGATATATTTTTATGTTCATTTCAAATGATTTCTGTTTTTCTAGCCCCCCACTCCCTGAAAGTCCCGCAAGCCCCCTTCTCTTCCCCTGTCCTCCCACCCACCCCTTCCCACTTCCCCGTTCTGGTTTTGCTGAATATTGCTTCACTGAGTATTTCCAGAACCAGGGGCCACTCCTCCTTTCTTCTTGTATCTCATTTGATGTGTGGATAATATTTTGGATATTCCAGTTTTCTAGGTTAATATCCACTTATTAGTGAGTGCATACCATGATTCAGCTTTTGAGTCAGGGTTACCTCACTTAGTATGATGTTCTCTAGCTCCATCCATTTGCCTAAGAATTTCATGAATTCATTGTTTCTAATGGCTGAATAGTACTCCATTGAGTAGATATACCACATTTTTTTGCATCCATTCTTCTCTGGAGGGATACCTAAGTTCTTTCCAGCATCTGGCAATTATAAATAGGGCTGCTATGGACATAGTAGAGCATGTGTCCTTATTGAATGGTGGGGAAATCCTCTGGGTATATGCCCAGGAGTGGTATAGCAGGATCTTCTGGAAGTGAGGTGCCCAGTTTTCGGAGGAACTGCCAGACTGATTTCCATAGTGGTTGTACCAATTTGCAACCCCACCAGCAGTGGAGGAGTGTTCCTCTTTCTCCACACCCTTTCCAACACCTGCTGTCTCCTGAATTTTTAATCTTAGCCATTCTGACAGGTGTAAGGTGAAATCTCAGGGTTGTTTTGATTTGCATTTCCCTAATCACTAATGAATTTAGTCATTTTTTAAGATGCTTCTCCGCCATCCGAAGTTCTTCAGGTGAGAATTCTTTGTTTAACTCTGTACCCCATTTTTAATAGGGTTGTTTGGTTTTCTGGAGTCTAACTTCTTGAGTTATATATATAATATATATATATTGGATATTAGACCTCTATCTGATGTAGGATTGGTGAAGAACTTTCCCCAATTTGTTGGTTTGCAATTTGTCCTCTTGATGGTGTCCTTTGCCTTACAGAACCTTTGTAATTTTATGAGGTCCCTTTGTCAATTCTTGATCTTAGAGCATACACTTTTTGTGTTCTGCTCAGAAACTTTCTCCCTGTACCAATGTCCTCAAGGGACTTCCCCAGTGTGTTTTCTATTAGCTTCAGGGTGTCTGGCTTTATGTGGAGGTCCTTGATCCATTTAGATTTGAGCTTAGTACAAGGAGACAAGGATGGATCAATTCGCATTCTTCTGCATGCTGACCTCCATTTGAACCAGCACCATTTGTTGAAAGGCTATCTTTTTTCCATTAGAAGTTTTCAGCCTCTGTGTCGAGGATCAAATGGCCATAGGTGAGTGGGTTCATTTCTGGATCTTCAATCCTGTTCCATTCATCCTCCTGCCTGTCACTGTACCAATACCATGCAGTTTTAAACACTATTGTTCTGTAGTATTGCTTGAGGTCAGGGATACTGATTCCCCCAGACTTTCTTTTTTTGCTGAGATTAGTTTTAGCTATCCTGGGTTTTTTGTAATTCCAGATGAATTTGATAATTGCTCTTTCTAACTCTGTGAAGAATTGAGTTGGGATTTTGATGGGTATAGCATTGAATCTGTATATTGCTTTTAGCAAAATTGCCATTTGAACTATAGTAACCCTGCCAATCTATGAGCGTGGGAAGTTTTCCCATTTTTTGAGGTCTTCTTCCATTTCCTTCTTCAGATTCTTGAAGTTCTTGTCATATAGATCTTTCACATGTTTGGCAAGAGTCACCCCAAGATACTTTATACTTTTTTTTGGCTATTATGAAGGGGGCCATTTCCCTTATTTCTTTCTTCGCCTGCTGATCCTTTGAGTATAGGAAGGCCACTGATTTGCTTGACTTGATTTTATAACCTGCCACTTTGCTGAAGTTGTTTATCAGCTGTAGGAATTCTCTATTGGAGTTTTTTGGGTCACTTAGGTAGACTATCATGTCGTCTGCAAATAATGATAGTTTGACTTCTTCCTTTCCAAATTGTATCCCTTTGACTTCCTATGTTGTCGAATTGCCAGAGCTAGTAACTCAAGTACAATATTGAAAAGATAAGGAGAAAGGGGGCAGCCCTGTCTAGTCCCTGATTTTAGTGGGATTGCTTCTTTATCTTATGATCTTGAAGAAAGAATTTGGTGGAAGTGTGAGAATGTATTTTTGTAACATTAAAAAGAAAAAAAGAAAAAAGGAGAAATGGCTGTGTGCTTGTTTGTCAAAGGTGAATAAATGAAGTGTTTATAAAGGTGGATATGAAAGGTATGCATTTCGATTATTTAAAGATTCAATAGCTTAGCAAGAAAATAGTTTCTTTCCATTCAGTTGTGTCTATTTACTGTTGTATAATAAAAAAAAAAACTATCTTCTGGTCTGACAGCAATAATTGAACTTTAAAAAGCAGGTATGTGGAATAGCATTATATTATTTTTTTGGTTGACCAGACTGTAATTTCCATCACCCTAGTTGTATGAGCTTCAAATTATGGAAGATATTACTATGAGAAATAATTCTGGACCACTAAAGATGAACCTCATAATTATGTTCCTTAATATCCTCAAACATGCAATACTAATTGCCCATCCACCCTCGCCGGCAAGGAATGACGCAACACAGGAAGATCTTCTTCAAGCAGTTTACTCAGGACCTTTGTACTTATTCTTCTCCCCTGTACTACTTCTTCTCCCTCCTGTACTTCTTCTTCTTCTCACCCCGAGAGAATCAGCCCAGCCCTTAAATACTAATAGCCAGCCAATCAGGCTTAGCCACGTAGGCATTGCTGATAGGTTGTATCTACAGGGAAAGCGCAAGACTCAACAGACTCCAAACAAATAAGGACTTGTTAACTGTTAATGACAGTTAACGACAGTCAAGCAGCAAGCAGCTCCCTACAGTTCCTCCTTTTTCTTTTTAAACACGCATTCAGGTGAGAGTAGAGGTTTGACCTCTGATATATCATTTGCCCATCCGGTGGACTCATGGACCTTGTTTCGACGCCCATCTGAGCCATCAGCCCAGTGGATTTCGTCAAACCTGTCTGGTACTTTTTGCTCAGAGACGGGTTCTGGGGTACCAACCTGTATACAGTCAAACATGCTCCCCTCAAGGGTTCTCCAATCATGGGGCCCTGAGTGCAGTGCTTAGCCTCGCATCCTGAATGTGGAAAGCATCTTATTAGGCCTTCATGGCTGCCAGCCAGGCCTAGGAGGACTGTCCAGCTTCAATGACTGTGAATGCCTGTACCATCATTGCAACCTGTCTCTGTTGGATACACCTCATCCTGCAGATGCACCGCAGGCAAACAATTGAAAGTACTATCAAAAGGATGGCAAGGGCCTAGTTTTCATTTACACTCCCTCCTCTTTATCTAAAGGTGAATAAGGCATATCAAGAGACTTGTTAGAACTAAAAAGAAAAGGAAACAGCTTAGTATCATGGCGTATCGGCATGGGTCTCGGGAATACCGACAAGATCGCCCATCTTGGCTCCATTTACACCAGCATCAACTTCTCGCCGAGAATTAGTAACAGCAGGAGGATCTTCATTTTTATCGCAGCGTCTGGTCAGCCGCTCAGGCACCCACAGTGGATCTTGTTGAGTCTGAGTAAACACACAAACAGAACCTCTCGCCCACGCCAACACTGGATCAGGGCCATGCCATAATCCAGTATGCACATCCTTCCATTTAACATAACCCTTCAAGGTATTATTAGGACACTAGAGCCGATCAGCTGCAGCCAAACCATCATTATCCAGATTCAAAAAATTTAAAGTAAATAATGCCAATGAAAGTTGTTCTTTGGGTGTTCTATCATACCCAATTCCCTCTTTTTGTTTTGTTAAACATTCCTTAAGGGTACGATGAGCACGTTCAACAATGCCTTGGCCCTGAGGATTATAGGGTAGACCATGATTCAAGATTATATTCATTTGCTTGCAAAAGGATTGAAATACTGAGCTGTATAGGCAGGGCCATTGTCTGTCTTAAGCTGTTGAGGTTGCCCCCAAGCCGCCCAAGCTTCAAGGCAATGTGTAATAACGTTACGTGTCTTCTCTCCACTCAAGGCTGTAGCATGAATGATGCCAGAACAAGTATCCACAGAAACATGAACATATTTTAAAGTTCCAAATTCAAAAATATGAGTAATAACCATTTGCCAAATTTTTAAAGGTAGCAAACCTCTTGGATTAATTCCTAAACTAGGGGGATGATTATAAACAGCACATTCTTGACATTCGAGCACAATTTGTCTGGCATCTGCTCGGGATAATCCAAACCTTCGTTGCAAGGTCTTTTAAGGAATATGAAATTGCTTATGAAAAATTCGGGCATTTTCCAAATCAGAACTCAAAAAGGCATATTCCATTCTAGTGCAACGATCAACCAGATCATTTCCTTCACTTAATGGGCCAGGCAAGTCTGTAAGAGCTCGAATATGTTGTATAAAAAATTTTGACTCTCTCAGCCAAATGATCTTTTGTAACTCTCTCAGTAATTGACAAACAGTACTGCTTTGTTTTATAGGTCCGGCTACCTCTAGAATTTTTACAGCATTCACCACATAAACCGAATCGGAAAGCAAATTAAAGGGAAAAAGGCATTTTTTAAAGACTTCCAAGACAATTTGCAACTCAACCACCTGTGGAGAATTTGGTTAGAATTGATACAGGACTGATTTCTGATGTTCTACCATATACACCTCACATCCAGTTTTTGATCCATCTGTAAATATATTGAGAGCATCTGGCAAAGGATTTTGTGCAGTTACTTTTGGAAACACAACAGGATGTTCTTTAAAAAAGAAAAGCATGGGTGCTTGGGATAATGATTATCTATAATACCATGGAAACTACAACGCAATATGACCCAGTCATCAATTGCTCCACATAATATTTGCACTTGAAAAGCAGTATATGGAATAATCAGGGAGGCTGGATATCTCCCAAAAAAAAAACTGCACACACTGTTGTATTCCATTAAAGGCCAATTTTGCAACAGCAGTGGGGTAATGCTCTATGGATTTTGCTGGCGAGGCTTTAGGATGAATCCATAATAAGGGTCCTGCCTGCCATAACAGCCCTGTAGGCTGCAAAAAGGTAGGCAGAATGCACAGGATGATATCGAAGTCCTCTGGGCAACGATATAGTACTGCACCCTGTAGTCCTTGCTCTACCTTCCTCAAGGCCACTCGAGCCTCCTTAGTTAGTTGTCTAGGAGAATCCGGGGCTGAATCACCAGCCAAAAGATTGAATAATGGCCTTAATTCATAATTAGATATTTTCAAATAGCTTCGGATACAGTTTATATCACCCAACAACTTCTGAAAGTCATTAAGTGTCTTGAGATTATCCTTTCTAATTTCAATCTTTTGTGGAACTACTGTAAGAGGATCCAATCTTGCTCCTAAATAACACTAGTTTTTTGAACCTTATCAGGGGCAACAAACAATTGCTTTCTTCTCAATAATCTTATTAGCTCTTCATAAGCCTGATCCAAAACCTTCTCATCTTTATTACTCAGAATGATATCATCAATGTAGTGGATGCATCTTACTCTAGAATATTGCTCTCTTAGAGGAGCGATGACAGCACTCACAAATACTTGACACATAGTGGGGCTGTTAGCCATGCCCAGGGGTAACACTTTCCATTCATACCTCTTATCAGGTTCCTCGTGATTACAGGAAGGGATGGTAAATGCAAACCGCTCCCTGTCTTTAATGCAGAGGGGGATTGAAAAGAAACAGTCTTTTATATCGATTACTATGACTGGCCAATGGCTAGGTAAGGCAGACAACAAGGGAAGACCTCGCTGCACTGGAACCATCACTTGCATTTGTTGATTAATAGCGCGGAGGTCATGAAGCAGCCTCCATTTTCCTGTTTTCTTTTTTATAATGAAAGCGGGTGTGTTCCAAGGAGATACTGAGGTTTGAATGTGCCCAAGGGAAAGCTGTTCACTTACTAAGGAATGAGCTGCTGCAAGCTTTTCAGAGGAAAGGGGCCATTGAGGAAGCCACACCGGTTCCTCTGTCTTCCATGTGATGGGAATGCCCTCCTCAATGGCCCCTAGGAAAAACCCAGACCTTGCAAATCGGGTCTTTGTTGAGCAACAACTGGGCTAGTTCTTCCTTGTAAAAATTTCCCAATGCCCCTTCCGGGGTAATGCCCCATCTGCTTCATGAGTTGTTGCGAGACTTCCGAATATTCATTGGTTAATTTATAGCCCATATTCTTCAGCAAATCCCTCCCCCGTAGGGTGATTGGAAAATCTAGGACATAGGGCTGTATCACGCCAGAGTGTCCTTCCTGATCTTGCCACTTGAGCTGTCTTGCACTAATATCCGGGGCCTTTGCATAACCCAAGCCCTGTAATGTTTGAGAGGAGATCTGGATTGGTCAGCTTGCAGGCCAATCCTTTTTAGCTATTATGCTTTTGTCAGCTCCAGTGTCCAGCAGTCCTTGAATTTGTCTATTTTCAATTTGCAGTTCTACAATGGGGCGCTGGTCTAAATCCAGTGCCAAAAATGTAAGGTCATTGCCAGTGGATCCGAACCCTTTTTTCCCCCTATTTAATTTCTGAGCTGGAAACTTTGCATGCAAACTAGGGAGCACAATGAGCTGAGCTATTCTATCTCCTGGGGAAATAACTGTAATTCCTTTTGGCGACTCTACCATTATCTTGACTATTCCTTTGAAATCTGGATCAATAATTCCCGGGTGCACTATTAAGCCTCTCAAAGCAGTGGATGAGCTACCAATGAGTAGGCCCACGGTATCAGGGTCAAGGGGTCCTTTAAAATCAATATCAATTATTTGGACTCCCATTTGAGGAGTTAATATGAGCCTGGAGGTGGAGCGGAAGTCCAATCCTGCAGAACCAGCAGTGGCTCTTCGCGGTCCCTTGGATGGCGAAGGGACGGCCATCTCTCTGATGTGGGACTGGTTGTTTGTTCCTCTCTGGCCCCATATATTTGTGTGCCCTGGGGACAAGGGCCCTGCTGGCCTTTTTTTGGCCGAGCACCTCCATATCCAGACAGAAGGGGCTGTCCATGTATATCCTTAAAGGACCTACACTCATTAGCCCAATGATTTCCCTTTTTGCACTTGGGACACAACCCAGGTTGTAAGGGTGTAGAAAAATTTCACCTGTGCCTGTGCTTCCTCTTTCCAGACATTGTTTTTTTAAGATGGCCCAGCTTTCCACACCTGAAGCAAGCTCCTGACTGTGGCTTCCTGTTCTGTGTTAATTGCACCACAGCTGCAGCAAGACCTGCATTAGTCAGCGGCCCTCCTAACTCTCTGCACACTTTCATCCATTCCTCTATCCCCTTGTTTTTGAACGGGGTTATAGCTGCACGGCACTCCTTTGTGCATTGTTCAAAAGCAAGCTGCTTTATTAGGGGCCCTGCCTAATCCACATTGCCAAAAATTCTGGTGGCAGTCTCGAGGAGTCGAGCAACAAAATCAGAGAAAGGCTCCATAGGCCCTTGAATAACTTTAGTAAGATTTCCTGTTACCTCCCCTTTATTGGGGAGGAACTTCCAAGCTTTTATAGAAATATCATTGACTTGATTGTATACTTGCTCCGGATAACCAGTCTGTAGGTTGGCGTACCTTCCTTGACCCAGGAGCATATCCCTATCCCATTGTGGGTTGCCAGCCGCTATGTTAACTGCCTCCTGCTCAGTTGCAAATTCTATAAGGAATGCTCTCCAGTCAAGGTATTGTCCTGGGCTTAGGCAGGCACGAACCAACGAACACCAATCCCCTGGAGTCATACAGTGCCTAGTGAGAGCCTCAACTTGAACCACCGTGAAGGCAGCGGATGTTCCATAATTTCGAACTGATTCGGCCAGAGATTTAATAACTTTAAAGTCTAAAGGCTCATGACTCCTTTGCCCTTGTGGATTTTGAAACACTGGATAAGCTAAAGAGAACTCGGTGCGAACATGTGACCAAACTTGTGGACAAAAGGAATTCCCTGTATACTGGGTAGTCTCTAGATGAGGTTTAGGAGTGGAAGGTGCTGGCAGGGTGGGGATGGCCACACCCATTGATTGCGCTGCTACCCCTGACTTGTCTCTAAGTTTCTTCCTCTGTTTTAGGCTTGCTCCCTTCAATTGTTCAACCAGAGCATGTAACTCCTCCTCCTCAAGATCAGAATCTTCTGAACTCAAATCTCCTAACCCTTCTGAGACAGGGTAGAGAGACTTTTCCCCTTTTTCCTTAACACTCTCTGCCTTTTCTGATCTTTCCTCTTGTAAGATTTCTAAAGCAGTTTGTCCATCCTCTACGGCCTTACAGCATTTTTTATCTTCTAAACAGCCCCTAACAAGCTTCCAAATAGGTTTTATTCCTCCTTTGAGTGTGCCCTGATCCCAGGCTAAGTCCAGATCCTTCCCTAACCCATCCCAGCAGGCGACCGTTAGGCTGCCATAAACAGCGAGCCAGGGTGCCACGGTATTACATTCATTAAGAAATCTCTCTAAGGTCGATTTCTTGATCTTTAAATTCTTTGATAAAACAGCTCCTGAAGAGCCAGAAAAATTGGATGAGACTGTGAGGTCCCCATTTTAAAAATTAAGGCTCTAAGTCCTTTTACAAAAAGAACACAGGAAAAAATGTAGGACACTGCTATCAGAGCAGGGTCCATAAATTGTAACTCTTTACTTTTCACTGGGTTGCTATAAATTGTAACTCAGCGGACTTTACTTTAACTTTCGGTTTGTCTTCTGCAAACTTTTCCCTCCCTCTTTGTTTACAGAGAGGAACAGGCTGTCCGTTTTTAATGGTCCCTTTTGTACCACCTTGCCTGGGAACTTAATTGTCTCTCACTGAGAACTTTATTGTCCCATTTAACCAGGAACTTTATTGTCCCATTTAACTGGGAACTTACCAGCGTGCTACCCTGACTGCAAGAAGTTCTGATCTTCAAACCCCACGAAATAGGAGAGTTTCTTGTCCCAGGTTTCGGCACCAGTTGTCGCGTCCACCCTTGCCGGCAAGGAATGAGGCAACACAGGAAGATCTTCTTCAAGCAGTTTACTGAGGACCCTTGTACTTCTTCTTCTCCCCTGTACTACTTCTTCTCCCTCCTGTACTTCTTCTTCTTCTCACCCTGAGAGAATCAGCCCAGCCCTTAAATACTAAAATAGCCAGCCAATCAGGCTTAGCCACGTGGGCATTGCTGATAGGTTGTATCCACAGGGAAGGCGCAAGACTCAACAGGCTCCACCCAAATAAGGACTTGTCAACTGTTAACGACAGTTAATGACAGTTAACGACAGTTAACGGGCAAGCAGCTCCCTACAACTAAAAACTAAAGCCAACAAAGAAAAGCAATGAAGCTAAAGGTTTGTCCCAGAACAAAGTAGGAAACATAGAAGACATCCAAAATCATACTAGATTGTAATTTTGTTCCCAATATATAATTTTATAATTAGTTCAAATATAAAACTATACAATTGTATATTTAGTGAAAATTATAGTATATTTTACGCATATTGCAATCCATGCATTTTTAAATTCTTTTATTTTCTGTATAGAGGTAGTAAAATAAAAGTGATATTTACCAATTTATTTTTGAAATTTTTTATAAAAGCCTTTTTTTGCTGTTTATTTTTGTCTTTTATAATGAAAATAGTTTCTTCTCTTATATACTACATTGTAACCACTCTTTCTACTCCTGGCTCTTCTCCACCTTCCCTCACCCCCAGATATATTCCCCCATTTCCTCTTCAGAAAAGCAAAGGCCTCCTAGTTATGAGAACCATACAGGACAAAAGAAGACACACAATAAGACAAGAAAAGTGAAAGCCCTCATTTTATCATGGTTTGAGGATACACCTCCTTCCATCCTTAGGAGTTTCACAAAACAATGAGAAAAATGCCTCAACAGAACAGTTAGTGGACCTGGGACAGACCTATGCAGGACCTATTCTTGCTGTTTCAGTCTCTGAGAGCCCATGTGAGTCTTTATTAGTTGGTTAGCTGTGTCATATTCTGCAGGTATTGCCCCTTCCCTTTGCCATTTCCATCTTCTGAGCAATTTCCTGATCTCCAAGGGTAGGGAGCTGATAGAGTCCTCCAACATAGACGCTGCATAGTGACGGCTGGAGTAAGCCTCTCCAATGATATCTGGGCAATGCTATTCATCAGCATAGCTCAATATGTTTAATAACACTTTTTTGATGTATTATTTTCTCCATGTAGCTTTGGCTGTCCTAGAAACTCCTCTGTAGGCCAGATTGTCCTTGAACACAGAGGTCTGGAGTCCTGATTTCTTTGGCTTCCCTTTTCAGTTCTACTCCTTTCACTTCCCTTCCCTTCCCTTCCCTTCCCTTCCCTTCCCTTCCCTTCCCTTCCCTTCCCTTCCCTTCCCTTCCCTTCTGTTCACTTCTCCTTCCTTTCTCTTCCCTCCACTCCCCTTCCCTTCCCTCTCCTCCCCTTCCATTGCCTTCCCTTCCCTTCCCTTCCCTTCCTCCACTCCCCTCTTTTCCCTCCCCTCCCCTTCAATTCCCTTTCCTCCACTTCTATTCTCTTCCCTTCCCTTACTTTAAGTACACTACCCTTCCTATCCTGTCCCTTCTCTTCTTTGCGATTGCTGTTGTCATGTTCATTTCCATTTCTCCTTCTTTCTCTTTTTTTTTTACTTTCTTTTCCTTTCTTTCTCTGCCCTTTCTCACTCTTTTTTCTTCTTTAATTGCTTCCTTTCATATTCCTCTTTCTTTCTTTCTCGTCTCCTCCCACTGTCCCTATATTGCCTGGTTGGTAATCCAGAACATTAGATATATTGGGAGCTCAGATTCATTGAGATTGCTGGTTCTCCTATAGTGTTACCTAAGCTTAATTTGACCTTCCCTGACTCAACAGTAGGGGTCAGCTGCCTCTATACATTATTTAAGTTCAAATATCTGCATCTGACTCCTTCAGTTGTTTGTTGGGTTGTCCAGATTGCTGTCTTGCTAATTTCCAATTTGGAAGCATTCAGTAACAGTGTCATCCTTGGCACTACCTCTTGCACTGGATCCAACTTTGAATCTGTCATTTGGACTTCTATTACTCTAGCACCTGAACATTTCCATCCCTGTAATTTTTTCAGACAGAAATAAGTTTGGATCAGAGGTATGAATGTGGGATGGCCCCCTGCTCCCTCATTTGAAACCCTGCCTTCCATCTGGAGGTAAGCTCTATAAGTTCCCTCTCCATACTGTCAAGCATATCATCTAAGGGTCCTACCTTTTATTTCTGTAAGTCTCTTACCTCCCCAGTATCTGGTGCATTTTAGAGGATCCCCCCAACCTCCTATCTCCATAGGTTGCCTGTTTCCATTTTTTTCTGCTGGACCTCAGAGCTTCAGACAATTTTCCTCTCTCATTGTCAAATCAGGTTTCTGTCCCCACTTCTAAACCCATATCCTCTGCCCTGTCTACTTTCCCTCCCAGGTTTCTCCGTCCCTCCTTACTTGTGAGTGATTTCTTCTCCCTCCCATATGTGAATGAGGTATCCTCACATCATTTAATTGACTCTTTTTCTTAGCCTTATTTAATTTTATACTAGGTTTCTGAGATAATCTGATCCTGGATCCTGGCCATCTAAACAGTGTCTGACATGGTTTTCCTCTTGCGTCATGGACCTTAAGTTGTACTACATTCAAATGTCTGGGCCTCCATTGACTGAGCACTTTTGACATTTTGTAGGTAGGACAAAATGTAGGACAAGTTTTGTGACTGGGACTGCTTCCCATCAATAAGCTTCTAGAAAAATTGCCTGATTACAGAAGTTGGGCAGTTCAGGATCAATATCTGCAATTACAAAAAGACATTGCTAGTTTCATTTTCACAGTTTACAGAGAGTTTTATTTAAGCTCCCTGGGTTTGAGGACTGAAGCACAATTGTCCTTTACTTAACAGCTAATGTGCATTTCTATGTGAATAAATTCTATGTTTGTCTTCCAATATCTGTGTTATGTCACTCAATATACTCTTCGCAAGTTCCATCCAATTGCCTACAAATTTAGGACAGCATTCGTTTTACCAACTTAGCACATATTTCATTGGGTAATTTAACTACATTTTCTTAGTCTATTTTTCAGTTGAGGGACAGGTATGCTGTTTTCATTTTCTGATTATTATGAATAAAGATGCAATAAAGGTCACTGAGCAAGTGTCTCTGTGGTAATAGAGTAGAAACTTTGAGCATAAACTCAAAAGTGATATAGCTGTGTCTTATTATAGAATAATTTACAGGTTTCTGAGGAACCATTATATTGATTTTAATCATGGCTGTACTAGTTTGTAATTCCCACAACAATGGAGAAAATATGATCCCATGTTTCAAATACTTGCTACCATGTACAGTTCCTTGAGATTTGATATTAGTCATTCAGATAGCTATAAATTAATCATAAATTAGTTCTAAATTGTGTCTCCCCAATGGGTAAAGATAATGAAAAAAATGTTAAGTGTTTCTAAACATTAGAAATCCTCTGTTGAGAATTTACCTTCTATCGTGATTCAGCAGTCATTGAGTACAGAGTTTAAGTATCTTTCTGTGCCTTTAAGGCCTTCAGATATTCCTCCTGTTCAAATGAACTTTTAGTTTATGGTGGTCTGAGAGGACACAGAGGATTATTTGAATTTTCTTGCCTCTGTTAAGATTTAATTTGTTAGTAATGGGTAAATTTTGAAGAGTGTTTCATGAGCTGATGAAAAGATAATGTATTCTTTTGGGTTTTGATGATATGTTCAGTAGATGAAAGTAAGTACTCTTTGGTTCACTATTATCTGTTAGCTCCAGTATCTTTTTTTTGGTTTTGTCTCCTTTATTGTAAAAGTGGTATTGAAGTCATACACTATCAGTTCCTGGTGTTGCATGATTAAATATAACTTTTGTACAATTTGTTTCTTTTTTAAATGTTGATATCTTTCCATCCAGGACGGTCAAAATGTGATGTATACTGCTTCTATTTTGTAAAAATATACATATATGAGGATAACAATTCTTTATGGTTTCGAAAAAAATAATCCTAGAATTAGAAATTCACTGATATGAGATCAGTCACCATATACGTGAAAAAATTTCCTTTCAGCAGTTTGAATATTTTCAACAGTCATTTTCTTTAAACATGTTAAGTATTAACAAATGTAATATGTTAAATATTTGACATAGTACCCACATTGAAAGGAAATAATAATGAATAAAAAGATTGAACTACAAAGAATACAGTATTCTTTCATAAAAATATTCTTGCAAATATTTTAAGGTAGGAAAAACAGGTTATTTGACTTCTGACATATTTATGTTAATAAACAAAAAAAATCCTTGATTTATATTTCTCATTGTGCTATGAATTTTTGGAGATATGGTATTAAAAATTTTTATAGGTAAAATTTTTGTTGTGCTGGCCAGAGTTACATGAATAATTCCTTAAATTTCTTCTGAAATTTACCCATAAGGGAAAGATCTTGTCAGAGAAAATGTTATAATTTCTCATTGTAACTCACTAGTGGGACTCTGTGAATTCTTTGGATTTTCTCTACTAGAGCTCTCATGTACTACCTTCTTTCCTAGTGTTTTCTCAATGTACATATAGATAGATGAATAAAGGCAAAAAATTTGACGCAACTTAGTATACCATTTGGGAAAAGATAAATAGAGAAAACCGGGAACACGGCCAGAAAAGAACTTAAAAGGCTATAAGGTAATATGGAATAAAAGGGAAGAGAAAACGAAAGTAAGTAAAACATGTAAATTGAAAATTATGAAGAATGGTTATATGTGATGAAGGAATAGGTAATAAATAGAAGTGGAACACAAGCAGAAATCTTTAATAGATTACACAAATGAAAGAAAATTTAGCACTTATAGCCAACCAAAAACATATTTTAAGCATATTTCAAGTTAATAAATTAATAAACTAAATTTTAAATAAGTAATAATTAAAATTTAATATTTTATTACTATTAATTTTAAAACTTGGAAATACTTGTTTCTATATTCTAAGGATATAAAACGTTGAAAATTAAAAAAAAAGATTACTTGTTAATAATTTAATTATTATTAGTATTAATTTTTTATGTATAAGAAGAGAAAAAGGCAAAAAGCAATGATAAAGGCCAAAAAAGTTCCTTGTAGCCTTGTGGGGTTTAGTGGTGTCCAGTGCTATGTAGACTATGCATAAGTAAACAATTTTGCTTTATAAACAATTATTAACATTAGTGGATAATGAATTGCATTAACACAGACTTCCATATCCTTACACACTTCGGTTTAAAATTTCACTTTAAGGATTCTCAATATCAACTTTAAGTAAAACAGGGCACATGTTAAGTATATGTTACTGATTAGAACATGATGTTATTACTGAGCTAGTCTTTCTCAACTATAACTAACCTAGAGAAGTCTGGGTCAGTTATTGCTTTACTTCTTTCAATTATATTCCAGTACAATATTCCTTGGAATAATTTCTTTGGTAACAGCAGCTTTGAGGCCCCTTTCTACTCAGTAATCCAGCATCTGTGCCTTAATTGTAGCACAAATTTTATTTATATCATAGGGTCACTAGTGTGGTTTCTGCTTCTTGTGTGCCAAACGGTCACAAGAGTGTTATGTATATTCATACTGCATTAGATAGTAAATGTGTCCCATGGAGGCTGGAAAGATGGTTCATTGTTTAAGAACACTGTGTTTTATACACATAACACACATGACATGCAGCATGTTTCATTAATTCTACTTCCTGGGAACATAAAAAATTTCTTTGATTTCTGTATGTAGCAGTAACACTTGGAGTACATAGAAAGTCATATATAATGTTACAAAATTTCCCATACTTCTATAGGGATTATTGATTTGAAGAATCTATTTTAGATAATACTTTAGCTCTATATTTTATACCTTTAAAAAATACTAATTATGATATGAGCTGGTCTAGAAAACATTTACTCCAGTATTTATTTTTATTCAGACTTTTATAAGTAACATTATTTGTCAGACAATCCACAGTAAAAATTCTCCTTTTTCTATATATAGAATTCTACTGTAGAAGCCACTGAAAAACTACCCCTTCCTTAAACAGATCATTCATGTGTTATTAAAAGTTAAAATGGCTACCAAGAATCACCTAAGTCCTACATCTTGTCGGTCCACATAACTCCACATGTGCTGTGGGAACAGACTTGCATGAACACATTATTTGGGAATGACCCCTCAAAAAAAGGAAAGGGGATATGATTTTTCCCTTTGGAAACAAATTACTCATTGTAAACAAGATATTTGGAATACATTTGAAAGTCTAGTGATGTTAAAAGTCACTCTAGGACTGCATTCTTCTAAAGTGGGATATGCATTAAACTATTTCAAGAAATATGTGGAAGAGAGACTGTTAATGTACTTTGAAGGAAAAATTATTTTTGTTCTTTCTTTCCCCCTTTTTGTTAATTTCTTTTCAGATTTTGATTTTAAGCATTGACGTTTTAGACACCGATATGCTGTATGTACAATGGTAGTTCAAGAAGAATAGGGTTGACTTGAAAAATCATTTTTTGTATGATATAAATTTTATATCATATCAAATGATTTTCCTTTCACTGGATCACCCTTCCCCAAAAATCCCATATGCCCTTTTCCCTCCTCCAGTTCCGCAATTCACCGCCACCCACTTCCCTGTTCTGCTAATCCCCTACACTGCTGCACTGTCCCTTTCCAGGACAAGCGTCCTCTCCTTCCGAATTCTTGGGCATAATCTCTTTTGTGAATAGTTTCTTGGGTTTTGGAGCTTCTGAGCTAATATCCACTTATCAGTGGATTCATGCCACATGTGTTCTTTTGTATTTGGGTCACTTCACTCAAGATGACTTTCTTCAGTTCAAGAAGAATACTGTAAAGTTGAAAAAGTCCTTATTACCTAGTGTCTTTCTTTTTGTGCTCTTTTGCAGCTGTAATT
This sequence comes from Apodemus sylvaticus, assembly GCF_947179515.1. Classification (NCBI taxonomy): domain Eukaryota; kingdom Metazoa; phylum Chordata; class Mammalia; order Rodentia; family Muridae; genus Apodemus; species Apodemus sylvaticus. The sequence goes on along the minus strand of NC_067496.1, from coordinate 366,331 downwards.
TGAAACACATGAGGGATACCCTTTGTGGTGGAGAGACAATTGTAATTAAGAATTATTAGCCTGAATTGGACTGCTGTTCGTATAAAAGCATATTGCATGCAATTATACACATATAAATATATTTGTATATCATACACATATACATATATATTTAACAGCATAATAAAATGAATAATGATATAAAAGAAGTGTATGTTATATAATATACCTATTGTTATGATAGAATTACCTCCTAATTATATGAAAATATTAGTGTATGTATGCCTTACTTCAGGTACATTGCCATGAATTCAATCCATTGTTTTCAATGGCTCTTAATTTAAAAAAAAAAACTATATGTATTAATACTTGTCATCACTTTAATAATTATTTCCTTTATATCTTTTTTGTAATACCATGCTGATTCCCACCCTAAAAAATCTTCCTTCATTCAGTTTAATTTTAATATAAAACTTTATTTAATTATTAATTTTTTAAAATTTTGCAGCATTTTAGAGAAATGGGTAGATATGGATGAACTGGAAAATGAGTCCTATTAGGTGGCATGATGAGAAACTCAAAGAGAATCAACAAAGAACATTCAATTTGAAAAACAAAACATACAGAAAGCAAACAACGACAACAAAAAAGAAAAGAAAGCAATGGTAATTTTTAACAAGTTCTTTCCTGAAATAGGTCCACAGTAAGGAAGTCACTGTGGTATAACTCACAATAGAATGGGATGTCCCAAAGTATGGCCTGTTCAATTTAGAAAATGTCTTGATTTGCTTTGCTGCTATGATAAAACACTCCTGAAAAGTAACTCATGGAGGATAGGCTACACTTTGTGATACACTTCTAGTTACCAGTTAACTACTGAAATGTCAGGGCCCAAAAGGAAGCAGGGCAGGGTCCTGGAGGCAAGACTGAAGCAGAGGCTGTGTAGGAGTGCTCCATCCTGCCTTGTATCTCATACCTCTCTTTGCCTCACTAATAGGTCATGGATGACATCATCCTAGAGGTCTGGGTCCTACAAATTCCACTGTTAATCAAGACAACATCCCATAAACTTCCCTACACATAGGTCAATTTGGTGTTGCAGTTTTGCAGCTAAGATCCTTTTTCTCACCAACTTCTTCTATTAATATCTATTTATTTATTTAATAATTTATTCATGTATTTATTTATTCATTTATTTTTATTTATGAAACAGCAGGACTAAAGCAAGTGATGAAAACAAATGTTTAACTGGGACTTAGATGTGTAGAGAGAGACTATCTTCTTCAGAGTCCAGAAAGAGGAACATTGCTGCATGAAGGTAGGAAAACCAAACATGAAGCAGAATAAGCCTTAGAAGCCTCTACCTTTAAAATGAGATTTTATGGTACATGAAAACAGTAGGTAAGTCAACATGTTATTTAAGCAATTGAGAATTGTACTTACTAGCAACACCTTATGAAGTATGAAAATAACCAATATATCAAGGTATCAGAATAGTTGCAATAAATATTACTTATATATCAGTTGTATCCAAGAAGTCTTTGATTAGCCTTATTTTTATTTTCTTTACCTCACAATTGAACAAAATTTTGGGTATTTCATTTGGGTTCTCAGAAATAAAATGATGATCTATAGAGCCTTCTAAATTTCAGACATTTTGCCTTGTTATTTGTCTCTAAGATTATCCCATGCTGCTCCATTGGCTTGACCGATTCACATATTTTAACTATGACATATAAATTTTCCTAATATAATACCAAACAAATGTAATATAAATATAATGAAACCCCCCTTCCTTTTGACTACTTTCATTATTACATTCCATGTTTTCAATTAGTTTTAATCAACTTTAGTATGTAATGTGAAGAGCTGATATTCCTATAAATAGAAACTTGTTTTCATATTAAATGGCATATCACACCTTCTGTGTAAAAATTACAACCTTACTGAGAAGTAAATCATGGGAACTCCATCATTCACAATAAACTTAAAATTTAAAAAATATCTTTGTCCTAAATCAAGCCAAGTAAAGAAAGACAAATATAATTAAAAATTATATTAAAGAAATTGATGTGGATATTAGATAACTCTAAGAAACTCACATCTATTAATTAGTAAAATCAATATAGGAGAAATATTTCCTAAAATATTATTTTGATTTTCTCCTTTTTCAAACGTATAAAATTTGGAAAACACTTTTGATGCTACTTGCAGTAACGAAATATTGAAATTACTGAAGTGAAATTTTATCCCTTAGGCCTCCCTTTCTTCTGCCATGTTCCCTTAGATTCTCCCATAAAACATCACTGATATGACAAGCAAAACATTTGTCAAACAATACAACTCCAATGTTCTTGAAAAATTGTTTGGGTCCTGAACCCTACAGAAATATATTGGCTACTGCATCCTTAAGAATTTTATACAAGTGTATATATAACAAGTGTGTTCCTTAGGTTCAGGAGAAACATGGAGTACATTCTCTTATAAATTATAAATCTTTGTAATTTTATTTCTGTAAGTGAGACAGGTAATGTATAGTATTACATACAATAGCATACATGGGTATCTGTTATTTGGTTGTTGCCATTTACTTTTCCCAATCCTATGATGAATCTGTACAGGGTTATTTATCATTTCTATCATCTTGAATATATACTTTATCTTTAGACTATTGTTCCCTGTGTAGAACTAGACTGCTGAAGAGAAATGGGTTAATGTCTGATTATACTGTATAATGTTTCTCCTCTTTGGTTCATATGAATGATACGTTTGCTTGATATTGTAGCCTACTCTGGTATCGGTTTTCTTTGACAACATAGACATTTAATATTCATTTAAAAGTCTCACACCTATGAAGAAATGAACAATTACTAGAACTTAAATTTTAAGTATGCAAGACTTGTTCTGAAATCATTTACAAATTTTTACCTGCAGTCATTTATGATACTTGTCCAAATTCCTCATACAAAAATCTTAAATCTAAGGCTCAAATCAAGTATAACCACTTGTTCACCAAAAAAATCCTCATCAATTCGTTCTGCATAAAGAGGTTATATTTCAATGTTGTTCAGAGGACTTACAATAGGATAGTACCCAGATCTTCCAGGTACCAGGATAACAAAGAGGGACTTAAACAGCACAACACTTCTTCAGTCTGAGCCATCACATGCTATTTGTATTCTAACTTGCCTCTGGGTTTAAAACCAGGGTTTGGGCAGAGAATAAGGAACAAAGAAATGCATTACATTGTCATGTGAGAAACCTCAGAGGGAAGACCCAGCTGTAGTTTTCCTCCTCACAAGTACAAAATGTTTAAACATTAAACAAAATAAAAGTTCAGTTATAATTGAATCATCCTCATGCTTCCCCAGTACAGGGATAGACAGTATAGAGATGATCCTGGCTTTTCTCTTGCTTACCTGCTTGTTCAACTTAAGAAATGGGATGAAGCAAGAAGGGACCTGCTTCCTTTCCTTATAATTCTAGGGCAGTACTTGCAGTCATTCATTTCCACAGCTGCCAGAACCACTAGAACTTATTCAGTAAATGTCATGAGCATTGTTTACTCTTAAGCATGACTTAAGGCCACGAAGCACCATCTAACTCTGGATTATGTGGCACATATATATTATTTATATAAATATTCCTCTATGGAAAAAAAGCAGGCATTGTTCTAATCAGTCAGTTTTATTTGTGACATTGTCATTTTTCTTTATAGCTTTGGAATTTTGATATCAATGACTATGTAATATTTGAGTATTATGTGTGTACTTAATACTCTGTTTGCTTTTAGTACATTCACAGATATCTCTTATTTTGGAGAATCTTTTTGCAGACAAATCATAAACAAACAGTTAATTCATTGTGTCCAATAGACTCAGTAGTCCCTAAGACTATTCTAATGTACCTCCATTTTATTCCTGAGATTCTCTCCTCTCAGGTCTGGTACATTCTAGTGATTCCACTCAACTTCCAACCTCCCTAGTTTCCTTCTTTCCATTCTTTTTGCTGGTCCTCAGCATCTCCGACCTGTTTCCAACACCGAACATCTGATTAAGTAGGGAAGAAACTAAAGAGGAGAATAAATCTTTAAGAAGATCTATAATCTCAACTATCATGGACACCAGAGATCCCTGAGAACCTAAGTCACCAGTCAGTCAGCATATACCAGGTGATATGAGGCCCCTAGTATTTATACAGAGGGGTATTACCAGGTTTGGACTCACTAGGAAAAGATGCACATAAACATTAAAAGACATGAGGCCCAAGGGTTTTGGGAGGTCTTGTGAGGTGGGTGTTGGGGGCATCTCACACATGGAGATGAGGTACAAGGAGGAGATATTGGGTGTAGAAATTTCACAATATTGTCCAGGAGGGGAACACCTATAGCATATGCTCTAACATCAAGAATTAATAAATCGAACCACATAAAAGTACAAAATGTATGTAAGGCAAAGCACACTGTCAATAGGACAAAATGGCAACTAAATATATGGGAAAAGGTCTTCACCAACCCTGCATCCTACAGATGGCTAATATCCAATATATACAAAAACTCAAGAAATTAGACTCTGGAGAGCCAAATATCCCTACTAAAAACAGGGTACAAAGATAAAAAAATGAATTCTCATTTGAGGAATATCAAGTGGCTGTAAAGCAATTATAGATATGTTCAACATCCTTAGTCATCAGGAAATGAAAATCAAAACAACATTGAGATTTCACCTCATATCACTCAGAATGTCTAAGATAAAACTCAGGAAATAGCAGATGATGGCTATGATGTGGAGAAAAAGGAACACACCTCCACACTGCTGGTAGAATTGCAAGCTCTTACAATTACTCTATAACTTTGAATGGTGAGTCCTCAGAACTCTAAACATCATCCCTCCTCTTCTTGAACAGGTATTATTACTGATATCTATCTGTCATCTATCTGTCTGTCTGTCTGTCTGTCTGTCTGTCTATATATCTCGCTATATCTATTTATCTGTCCATCTGTCCATCCATCCATCCATAAATCCACCCACCCTTCCTTCCTTCCTTCCTTCCTTCCTTCCTTCCTTCCTTCCTTCCTTCCTTCCTTCCTTCCTTCCTTCTTTCCTTCCTTCTTTCCTTCCTATCTCTCTCTCTCTCTCCCTCCCTCCACCCACACATCTTTCTATCTATCTATCTATCTATCTATCTATCTATCTATCTATCTATCTATCTATCCATCTATCTACCTACCAATCTATCATGTCACACATATTTTTATGAAAATGTTTAATTAAATAAAAATACCTACTGATATCTATCTGTCATCTGTCTGTCTGTCAGCGTATATATATATATATATATATATATATATATATATATATATATATATATATCTACATCTATCTATCTATCTATCTATCTATCTATCTATCCATCCATCAATCCACCCACCCTTCTTCCTTCCTTCCTTCCTTCCTTCTTTCCTTCCTTCCTTCCTAACAACCTACCTACCTCTCTATCTATCTACCTCTCTCTCTCTATATCTATCTATCTATCTATCTATCTACCCATCTACCAATCTACCTGTCTACATATTTTTGTATATATATATAAATATATATATAAATGACATATCTATCATGTCACACATATTTTTATGAAAATGTGTAATTAAAATGTGTAATTGAATAAAAATACCTCTGGTTGCACAATTGTTAGAGTAGAATATTATAGCCAAAACAATGAAGGACAAGAAATTCACTTGTCATTTTGTCAATTGCAACATGAGCATTTGAATATTGACATCAAAATGAACTGTCACCATGACTACTAAAGAATACTCAGACTTCAGTGATTGGCTTATCCACTGAAATCTTCAGTTCAGTATTTAGTGACTAGAAGGAAAGTGATCATTTCACGTCCATTCATTGGTTCCAAATTCCAGGCTCCACTGTAAAGTTATGCATGCAATAACTAAATTGATTCTTATGATACTCAAATAGAATTAGGAAGTCTTCTATCTTGACTCTCCAGATTTAGAAAACTAGATTATAACTTGGCAGTGGCTTCATGGAAACTTACTCAGTAGCAATATTCAGTACCAATTCTCTAAAGAAACAAAGTTATCAAGGAAGAAGTGCTAAGCTTTGAGCTTCTAGGAGAATGCTTTCTCTCTCTCTCTCTTTCTTTCTTTCTTTCTTTCTTTCTTTCTTTCTTTCTTTCTTTCTTTTTTTTTTCATTGCTTTTTTGTTTGTTTGTTTGTTTGTTTGTTTTTGAAAGAATCAGAAATCAGCATTTTTTTTTTATTTTCTATATTCTTTGTTTACATTTCTAATGATTTTCACCTTCCTGGTTCCCACCTCCTCATAAGTCCTATAAGACCTCTTCATTCCACCCATTACCCAATCGACCCCCTCCCACTTTGCTGTACTGGCAATCCCCTAAAATGCTGCATCAAGCCTTTACAGGACCAGGGCCCTCTCTTTCCTTCCTGCTTAAGAATGATTTGATATGTGAGTTATATCTAGAGTATTCAGAGCTTTGGGGCTAATATCCACTTGTCAGTGACAGCATTCTATGTGTGTTCTTTTGTGAAAGAGTTACCTCACTAAGGATAATATTTTTCAGTTCCAACCTCTTGCCTAAGAATTTCATGAATGCATTGTTTTTATTTACTGAGTAGTACTCTATTGTGTAAATATACCACATTTTCTGTATCCATTCATCCACTGAGGATCACCTTGTTTTTTTCCAGCTTCTGGCTATTATAAAAAGGCTGGGATGGACATAGTGGGGCATGTGACCTTATTGCATGCCAGGGATTCCTCTGGATATATGCCCAGAAAGTATGTTGCAGGGTTCTCCAAAATTGTCATTTTCAGTTTTCTGAGTAACCACCAGACTGATGTCCAGAGTGGTAGTACCATCTTGAAATCCCACCAGCAATGGATGAGTGTTCCTCTTTCTCAACCTCCTTGCAAGCACTTGCTGTCTCCTGAGTTTATGATCTTAGCCATTCTGACTGCTGGGTGGTGAAATCTCAGAATTGTTTGGATTTGCATTTCCATGATGACTATGGATTTTGAACATTTCTTACGGTGCTTCACAGCCATTTAGTATTCCTCAGGTGAAAACACTGTGTTTAGCTCAGTACCACATTTTAAGGTGGAAATATGGCTCTCTGGAATCTACCACCTTTAATTCTTTTTATATCTTGGATATTAGCCCTCTGTCACATGCTGTGTTGGTAAAGATCTTTTCTCATTTGTTGGTTGCCTTTTGTTCTTTTGACAATATCCTTTGCCTTACAGAAACTCTATAGTTTTATGAGGTCCCATCTGTCAATTCTTGATCTTAGAGAACAAGTTATTGGTGTTCTGTTGAGGATAATTTCCCCTGTGCCAATCTCCTCAAGGATCTTTCCTAGTTTATTTTCTATTAGATTCAGTGTCGGGTTTTATGTGGAGGTTCTAGATACACTTGGACTTGAGCTGAGTACAAGGAGATAAGATGCGACGATTTGCAATTTTTTTTTTTTTTTTTTTTTTTTTTAATGCTGACCTCCAGTTGAACTAGCGCCATTTGTTGAAAAAAATATCTTTTCTCCTCTGGATGGTTGTAGCTCCTTTATCAAGATAATGTGACCATAATTCTGTGGATTCATTTCTAGTTCTTCAATTCTATTCAATTGATCCACTTTCCTGACTCTGTACCAATACTAAGTCTTTTTAACACATTTGCTCTACATTACAGCTTAAAGTCAGGGATACTGATTCACCCAAAATTCTATTACTGTTAGGATAGATTTATATTTCCTGTTTTTTTTGTTATTCCAGATGAATTTGGAATTGCTCTTTCTAAGTCTATGAAGCATTGAGTTGGGATTTTGATGGGCATTGCATTGAATCTGTAGATATCTTATGGAAAGATGACTAATTTTCTAAATTAATACTGTCAATCCAAAGCCTGGAAGATTTTTTCTACTTCTGAGGTCTTCTTTGATTTCTTTCTTCAAGGACTTGAAGTTGCCGTCATACAGTGCTTTGATTGTTCGGTTACAATCACAACAAGATACCTTATATTGTTTGTGGCTATTTTGAAAGGTGTCATTTCCCCAATTTATTTCTCAGCCTGTATTCCATTGTGAAAATATACCACGTTTTCTGTATTCATTCCTCCACTGAGGGACATCTGGTTTCTTTCCTGATTCTGATTATTACAAATAAGGCTGAATATTTCTTAAGGTGCTTCTCAGCCATTCAGATTCTTCAGATGAAAAGTCTTTGTTAGCTCTGCACTCCATTTTTAATATGGTTATTTATTTTTCTGGAGTATACTTCTTGTGAACATTGTGTATATTGGAAACTCATACTCTGTAAGGTGTAGGGTTGGTGAAGATATTTTTCCAATTTGTTAGTTAACATTTTGTCCCTTTGACAGTGTCCTTTTCCTTATAGAAACTTTGCAGTTTTTTGAGGTTTATTTGACAATTCTTGATCTTAGAACTTAAGCTATTGGAGTTCTGTTCAGGAACTTTTCCTATGTGCCCATGTCCTCAAGGGTTTTCCCCAGTTTCTTTTCTATTTGTTTCAGTATGTCTAGATTTGTGTGGACATCCTTGGACTTGGACTTAGTACAAGGAGATTAGAATGAATCAATTGTCATTCTTCTGCATGCTGACCTCCATTTTCTTTCTTTTGAATTACTTTCTCAGCCTCCTTATACATTGAATATAGGAAGTCTACTGATTTGCTTGAGTTGATTTTATAACCAGACATTGATGACCATGTTTTTCAGCTGTATGAGTTCTCTGGTGGAGCTATGTTGGTCACTTAAATATACTATTTTATCATCTGAAAATAGTGATAGTTTGATCTCTTCCTTTCCAATTTGTATCCTTTTGACCTCTTTGTGTTGTCTAATTGCACTAGCTAGAAATTCAAGTACTATATGGAATAAATAGGGAGAGAGGTCAGCCTTTTCTAGTCCCTGATCTTCATGTTTCTCTCCAATTACTTTGATGTTGGCTACTGGTTTCTTGTATATTGATATTATTTGTTTAGGTAGGGGACTTGAATTCCTGTTCTTTCCAAGATCTTTAGCATGAAAGGATATTAAATTTTATCAAATTCTTTTTCAGCATCTAATGAAATGACCAAGTGATTTTGTTTCTTTCAGTTTGATTATGTAGTAGATTGCATTGATATAGTTCCATATATTGACCCATCTGCGCATCCCTGCCATGAAGCCTTCTTAATCATGGTGAATGATCATTCTGATGTGTACTTGGACTCAGATTAGAAAGAATTTTATTGAGTGTTATTGCTTTGAGATTCATAATCGTTTGTCCCTATACTTTTTTTGGTTGGAAAATTTGATTTGTTTTTTTTTTTTTTTTTTAGATAGTAATTTTTTTAAATAATATATTTTTATATACATTTTAAATGATTTCTAAAGTTGGAAAACTTTATATGACCACTTCTATTTCTTTAGAAGTTATGGGATTGTTTAGATGGTATATCGGATCTTGATTAAATTTTTGTAGTTGGTAGCTGTTTATGTAATCAACATTTCAATCAGATTTTCCAATTGTTGAGTATAGGCTTTTATAGTAGGATCTGATGATTTTTTTTAAATTCCATCCATTTCTATTGCTATATCCCCCTTGTCATTTCTAATTTTGTTAATTTGGGTATTGTTTCTGTGTCCTTTGGTTAGTCTGGCTATTGGTTTATCTATCTTGTTGATTTTCTCAAAGAACTAGCTACAAGCTTTGTTAATTCTTTGTTTGGTTCTCTTTGTTTCTACTTGATTTATTTAAGCACTGTGTTGATGATTTCCTCCCTTCTATTCCTCGTGGGTGAATTAGATTCTTTTTGTTGCAGAGTTTTCAGATGTGTTAGTAAGCTGCTAGTGTATGCTCTCTCCAGTTTCATTTTGGAGGCCCTGATGCCTATCAAATTTCTTCTTAGCACTGCTTATCTTGTGTCCCATAAATTTGTGTATGTTTTGTCTTCATTTTCATTAAATTCTAAAATGTCTTTGATTATTTTTCTATTTATTCCTTGATCAAGTTATCATTGAATAGTGTGTTGTTCAGCTTTCTTGTGTATGTGGGCTTTCTATTGTGGTTGTTGCTAATGAAGATCACTCTTTCTCCATAGTGATGTGACAGGAGGCATGGGATTAGGTCAATCTTCTTATATTTGTTGAGGACTCTGTCTTTTATTACTTTGTTTTGTTTATTTGTTTTATAAAGATTAATTTATTTATTCATTATTTTTTGTATATAAGTACACTGCAACTGTCTTCACACACTTCAGAGGAGGGTGTCAGATCTCATTAGGGATGGTTGTATACCACCATGTGGTAGCTGGGATTTGAATTCAGTACCTTCTGAAGAGCAGTGCTCTTAACTATTAAGCCATCTCTCTAGACCCTGTTTGTTTTGTTTTTTTGTCCTCCATACCCACACCTATGTGGCTTATTGTCAGCTTAAATAGGGAAAAACAGATTCAGATTATTTGACCCCACTTGTTCGAAGTACCCACAGAGTGCTGTCAAGGCTGTTGTGAATTTTCAGAGTTAAGGACTTTCTAGAGTTCTCTGAAGTGCCTGGATCAACCTGCTCTATAGAAGTAAAAAGGACTACTCCTGTACTGTCCACCAGGCTTGAGGGGTCTATCTCCTTTCCAAAATGTTGGTATTTTTCTTCCTTTGATGTTTAAGGATTTAAAAGTTATTGATTATTTTTGCATCGATATTCATAAGGGCAATTGGACTGAACTTCTCTGTCTCTGGGGTCATATTCATATTCCTTCTCAACACCGCATATCCTTTCATGTGTTTACTTTAGCAAAACATCCTGTCTCCTGTGTCTGCTTCAACAAAGCATTATTTTATATGTCTGTTTTAGAAAAGCATCCTGTCACCTCTGCCTCCTCAAAATATCATTTGACCTTACTGACATTCCAATAGAAAGTAGAAGCATCCACATCAATTTACTGGGCTTCTAGAAAAGGATTCTGGGGCTCAGTGGTCAGCCTGTGTATACTGAAGTTTGATAATAATGGGAGAATGATTATTAATAAAATAAGAATTATTTTGAGGGTGATGAAAGTACTCTGAAATTATTGATAATGGTTGTAAATCATTCTGAAGGAGTTAAAATGTTTTATTATTGTGAGAGTATTTAATAGTTAAAAGCCTGCTTTTAGTAATATGAATTGTATACAAATAAGCCACATACATATAAAATGGCCTTGTATTTATGATAGTCACATTGTGAATATATATTTGTATGTATATATGCACACACATACTTATATATACATACACACAAAAATATGTTTATATATAACTTTCTTCAATGTGCTTTTATGTGAACAACAGTGTGTTTCGGTGAATAATTCATAATTACAATGGTCTCACCACTGTGAAGCACAAACATCATGTGCTGCAAAGTATGGCTACAATAGAAAACCAACAAACAAACAACCTAAAACATATTGTTTGACTCTAACCAAAATAATAATATTAATAATAATAAAAAGATCTGCATGAGAAGAACTTCAGCTCCCTAAAAGTGAAATTGATGAAGACCTCAGAAAATGGAAAAATTTTTCCATGCTCATGGTTTGGCAGGATTAATATAGTTAAAATGGCCATCCTGACAAAACTATCTACAGATTCTAAACAGTTCGCATCAAAATCCCAACTCAGTTCTTCATAGAGTTAGAAAAAGCAATTCTCAAATTCATCTGGAATAACAAAAAACCCAGGTTAGCTAAAACTATTCTCAACAGTAAAAGAACTTTTGGGGGAATCAGTTTTCCAAACCTCTAACAATACTACAGAGTACTAGTGTTAAAAACTGCATGGTAATGGCACAGGGACAGGCATGTGTTCCAATGGATTAGAATTGAAGACCAGAAATGAATCCACAATCCTATGGTCACTTGATCTTCGACAAAGGTACAGAAAACATATAGTGCAAAAAATATAGCCTTTTCAACAAATTGTGCTGGTTCAATTGGAGATCAGCATGCAGAAGATTGTTAATCGATCCATCCTTATCTCCTTGTATTAAGCTCAACTCCAAGTGGATCAAGGACCTACACATAAATCCATACACACTGAAACTAATAGAAAAAAAAAAAAAACTAGGGAAGACCCTTGAGGACATGGGTAAAGGGGGAAAGTTCCTGAACAGAACACAAATAGCTTATGCTCTAAGATCAAGAATTGACAAATGGAATCTCGTAAAATTACAAAGCTTTTGTAAGGCAAAGGGTATCATCACAACGACAAATAGGCAACCAAAACAATTGGAAAAAAATTCACCAAACCTACATCTGACAGAAGGCTAAATACCAGTATGTACAAATAACTCAAGAAGTTAGACTCCAGGGAACCAAATAATCCTATTAAAAATGTGGTACAAATAATTTTCATCTGAAGAAATTTGGATGGACAAGAAGCACCTTAAGAAATGCTCAACATCATTTGTCATTAGGGAAATGCAAATCAAAACAACCCTGAGATTTCACCTCACACCATTCAGAATGACTAAGGTTAAAAACTCAGTAAACAGCATGTGTTGGCAAGGATACGGAGAAAGAGGAAAACTTTTTCTCTGCTGTTGGGATTGCAAGATGACACAGCCACTCTGGTAACCAGTTTTTCGGTTCCACATAAAAATGGACATGACACTTCCAGAATACCCTGCTATATCTCTACTGGGCATCATTTTTTATATGTTCACAATAACTAGGAAATAGTAAAATACATGCCCTAACTGATGATTGGATATATGGTCCATTTACAGTATGAAAGAGTATTCATCTGTTCAAAAGATTCAGTAATGACTTTTGTAAATACATGAATAAAATTTAATAAAAGGGTACAGAGTGAGTTTATGTAGACAATAAATCAGAAATGTAGAACTTTCTTTTTCCTCAGTTGCTCCTAGATTGAAATCTTTTGATCTGAGTGCAAAACATGAAGAAATTTCAGAAACGATTTTGTACTTAGTACCATTGCAGGCTCTGAATTCAGACAGCAGTAGATTGGTCAAAAAGAAGTTACAAGTGAACAGATGGAGGACATAGAATAGTAAGTCAGGTTCTAATGAGGAAGATGTATACATACAAAGGAGGGAAAAGGGTTAGATGAACTCAGAGTGTCATAAAATGTCAAAACAACTCACACTATTAAGTAGCTACATAAATATGTATACTTCATGTAAGTTGTAAGTAAATGAACATACATAGTATATGTTTTTTTCTTGCTTCTAATTTACATATTAAAAACCATATATACAATTATTCATGCATCTTCTTTCAAATTACATAAAAATTTCAGTCTATTTTGTTTCAAATGATAGAATTATAATCACAACTAAATATTACCCAGATATATGTTTTCATGTGTGGGTTGATTGATTCTATATCCATCTACCTAAAAACAAACATAGTAGGTTCTCATTTATAGCAAATGGCCTCCTGATCTATGGGAAATGATAAAATTTGCACTATGAAACATAAGTACTCATCTTTGTAGTGGGCCTTGATTCCAATCTGAACACTAACTTTTTTTTTATTCGATATAATTTATTTACATTTCAAATGATTTCCCCTTTTCTAGCCGCCCCCCTCCGCGAAAGTCCCGTAAGCCCCCTTCTCTTCCCCTGTCCTCCCTCCCACCCCTTCCCAGTTCCCCGTTCTGGTTTTGCCAAATACTGTTTCACTGAGTCTTTCCAGAACCAGGGACCACTCCTCCTTTCTTCTTGTATCTCATTTGATGTGTGGATTATGTTTTGGGTATTCCAGTTTTCTAGGTTAATAACCACTTATTAGTGAGTGCATACCTTTTGAGTCTGGGTTACCTCACTTAGTATGATGTTCTCTAGCTCCATCCATTTGCCTAAGAATTTCATGAATTCATTGTTTCTAATGGCTGAATAGTACTCCATTGTGTAGATATACCACATTTTTTTGCATCCACTCTTCTGTTGAGGGATACCTGGGTTCTTTCCAGCATCTGACAATTATAAACAGGGCTGCTATGAACATAGTAGAGCATGTATCCTTATTACATGGTGGGGAATCCTCTGGGTATATGCCCAGGAGTGATATAGCAGGATCTTCTGGAAGTGAGGTGCCCAGTTTTCGGAGGAACCGCCAGACTGATTTCCAGAGTGGTTGTACCAATTTGCAACCCCACCAGCAGTGGAGGAGTGTTCCTCTTTCTCCACACCCTCTCCCACACCTGCTGTCTCCTGAATTTTTAATCTTACCCATTCTGACTGGTGTAAGATGAAATCTTAGCGTTGTTTTGATTTGCATTTCCCTAATGACTAATGAAGTTGAGCATTTTTTTAAGATGCTTCTCCGCCATCCGAAGTTCTTCAGGTGAGAATTCTTTGTTTAACTTTGTACCCCATTTTTAATAGGGTTGTTCTGTTTTCTGCAGTCTAACTTCTTGAGTTCTTTATATATATTGGATATTAGCCCTCTATCTTATGTAGGATTGGTGAAGATCTTTTCCCAATTTGTTGGTTGCCGATCTGTCCTCTTGATGGTGTCCTTTGACTTACAGAAACTCTGTAACCTTATGAGGTCCCATTTGCCAATTCTTGATCTTAGAGCATATGCTATTGGTGTTCTGTTCAGAAACTTTCTCCCTGTACCGATGTCCTCAAGGGTCTTCCCCAGTTTCTTTTCTATTAGCTTCAGAGTGTCTGGCTTTATGTGGAGGTCCTTGATCCATTTGGATTTGAGCTTAGTACAAGGAGACAAAGATGGATCAATTCACATTCTTCTGCATGCTGACCTCCAGTTGAACCAGCACCATTTGTTGAAAAGGCTATCTTTTTTCCATTGGATGTTTTTAGCCTCTTTGTCGAGGATCAAGTGGCCATAGGTGCTTGGGTTCATTTCTGGATCTTCAATCCTGTTCCATTGATCCTCCTGCCTGTCACTGTACCAATACCATGCAGTTTTTAACACTATTGCTCTGTAGTATTGCTTGAAATAAGGGATACTGATTCCCCCAGATTTTCTTTTGTTGCTGAGAATAGTTTTAGCTATCCTGGGTTTTTTGTTGTTCCAGATGAATTTGATAATTGCTCTTTAGAACTCTGTGAAGAATTGAGTTGGGATTTTGATGGGTATTGCATTGAATCTGTATATTGCTTTTGGCAAAATGGCCATTTTAACTATATTGATTCTACCGATCCATGAGCATGGGAGGTTTTCCCATTTTTTGAGGTCTTCTTCCATTTCCAAAAAATCATCAGATCCTACTACAAGAGCCTATACTCAACACAACTGGAGAATCTGGAGGAAATGGACAATTTCTTGACAGATACCAAATACCAAAATTAAATCATGACCAACTAGACCATCTAAACAGTCCCATAGAGCCTAAAGAAATAGAAGGAGTCATAGAAAGTCTTCCAACCAAAAAAAGCACAGGACCAGATGGTTTCAGTGCAGAATTCTACCAGACCTTCAAAGAAGAGTTAACACCAATAGTCTTCAAACCATTCCACAAAATAGAAACAGAAGGAACACTACCCAATTCCTTCTACGAAGCCACAATTACGCTGATACCAAAGCCACAGAAAGATCCAACAAAGAAAGAGAACTTCAGACCAATTTCCCTTATGAACATCGATGCAAATATACTCAATAAAATTCTTGCCAACCGAATCCAAGAACACATCAAAACGATCATCCACCATGATCAAGTAGGCTTTATCCCGGGAATGCAAGGTTGGTTCAATATACGGAAATCCATCAATACAATCCACTACATAAACAAACTCAAAGAACAAAACCCCATGGTCATTTCATTAGATGCTGAAAAACATTTGACAAAATTCAGCATCCTTTCATGCTTAAAGTCTTGGAGAGAACAGGAATTCAAGGCCCATACCTAAACATAGTAAAAGCAATATACAGCAAACCGGTAGCCAGCATCAAACTAAAAGGAGAGAAACTTGAAGCAATCCCACTGAAATCAAGTACCAGACAAGGCTGCCCCCTTTCTCCTTATCTTTTCAATATTGTACTCAAGGTACTAGCTCAGGCAATTCGACAACATAAGGAGATCAAAGGGATACAAATAGGAAAGGAGGAAGTCAAACTATCATTATTTGCAGACGACATGATAGTCTACCTAAGTGACCCAAAAAACTCCACTAGAGAGCTCCTACAGCTGATAAACAACTTCAGCAAAGTTGGAGGTTATAAAATCAACTCAAGCAAATCAGTGGCCTTCCTATACTCAAAGGATAAGCAGGCAGAGAAAGAAATTAGGGAAATGACCCCCTTCACAATAGCCACAAACAGTATAAGTATCTTGGGGTGACTCTTACCAAACATGTGAAAGATCTGTATGACAAGAACTTCAAGACTCTGAAGAAGGAAATGAACACTAACTTCTACAGACTAAAGTTACCTAGTTTCCTCATTGTCATCTGTTATATGCCCTAAAAAGGGAAATAAAGTGGAAGTCAACTCGTGTAAATTCTCAAAACCTGACTCCTATTAAATACTTCTTCCACATTCTACATCACCTACTATACCTTCCCAATCATCAGACATGAAAAAAATAATGTATTCTAATACATATTCCTAAAGGAGAAATTTCTCACTTAAATCATCATAAGCAGTTACTGTTGTTCCCACGTTCATGGTCCATATCACTAAAAATATAAATTTCCATTTTCCAATAGTGAACAGAAGGAAGTGGTTAGAGTTCTTAGCTCACACTGGGATTTTCTTAAGAACTCTTCCCTATATCCTGGGATTTGTCTAGCATGGTCTTGAACTGGTCTTGTGCACATAGTTACATCCACTATCTTTCATATGTAAAACTGCCTTTTGTCTTGAAAGCAGACTTTCTCTGGAGTCATTCACTATCTTAATTCTTAGAATCTTTACCTGACCTCCCCCAGGGTGACCTCTGATTCTTGAGAGGAGGGTGTGCTTTTGTGGTTTATGTAATTCCACCATTAATATTGAGAATTTGAACAAGTCATCCCAATTTGTTAATGCTGCTTGCAAGGCAGGGGTTTGTGTGAGGAAAGAATATACCTTCACAGAAACTCACAGCTAGTATCATCTCATTACTTCCAATTAGTTCTCTCTGCTTCCTGATTATAATTCATGATATGAACAGTCAGTATCCTGTACAAACATATGGACCAAAGAAGCAAGCTGCTTTAGCTATGCTAATATATATATATATAATTTTAACCACTTCCTTCTGTTCACTATTATATATATATATATATACAAGGTACATATATATATATATATATATATATGTACAAGGGACAAGGAAGGACAGTTGATAAATATCAAAGAAATGATACAACAAGTTGATTTTTCGTTTCTTAGAATTATAATTCTGAATGGAAATTTTTCCACAACTATCCAGACTAATCAAAGGGCACAGAGACAATATCCAAATTAACAAAATTAGAAATGAAAAGGGATCTATAACAACAGTAACTGAAGATATTCAAAACATAAAATCATCATATCCTAGTACAAAAGTCTATATGGAACACAACTGGAAAATGTGGAGGAAATGTACAATTTCTTAAGCAGATACCAAATACCAAATTTAAATCAGGATCAAATAGATCAACTAAACAGTCCCATATCCCTTAAAGAAATAAAAGGAGTCTTAGAAAGTCTCTCAACCAAAAAAAAAAAAAAAAAAAAAAAAAAAGAACAGGATCAGAATTCTTTCAGAACGTCAAAAAAGAACTAACACCAATACGTCTCAAATTATTCTACAAAATAGAAAGAGAATTAACACTACACAACTCTTTCTATGAAGCCACAATTACACTGATACCAAAACCACACAAAGATCCAGTAAAGAAAGAGAGCTACACGCCAATATCCCTTATGAATATTGACCTAAAAATACTCAATAAATTCTTGCCAATTAAATCCAAGAACACATCAAAACAGTTATTAACCATGATCAAGTAAACTTCATCCCACGGATGCAGGGATGGTTCAATATACAGAAATTCGCCAATGTGATCCACTACATAAACAAACTCAAAGAAAAGACATACATGACCATTTCATTACATGCTGAAAAAGCCTTTGACAAAGTTCAGGATCCTTTCATGCTAAAAGTCTTGAAAAGAAAAGGAATTCAAGGCCCGTACCTAAACATAGTAAAAGCAATACACAGCAAACCAGCAGACAACATCAAAATAAATGCAGATAAACTGGAAGCAATCCCACTAAAATCAGGGCCTAGAGAAGGCAGCCCCTTCTCTCATTTTATTTTACTATAGTAATTGAAGTTCTAACTAGAGCAATTAGAAAACCTAAATAGATCAAAGGGATACAAATTGGAAGCGAAAAAATCAAACTATCACTAGTTGTAGATGGCAGGATAGTCTACTTACACAACCTGAAAAACTCCACCAGAGAACTCTTAAAACTGATAAACAACTGCAGCAAAGTGGCTGGTTATTAAATCAACTCAAGCAAATCAGTAGCCTTCCTGTACTCGAAGGATAAGCAGGCTGAGGAAGAATTTAGGGAAATGACACCCTTCACAATAGCCATAAAAAACATAAAGTACGTTGGTATGACTCTGACTTAATAAGTGAAATATCTGTAGGACAAGAACTTCAGGTCTCTGAAGAAGGAAATTGTAGAAGACCTCAGATAATGGAATAATCTTCAGTGCTCGTGGATTGGCAGGACTAATATAGTAAAAATGGCCATTTTAGCAAAAGCAAACTACAGATTCACTGCAATATCCATCAAAATCCCAACTCAGTTCTTAAGAGTTAGAAAGAGCAATTATCAAATTGATCTGGAATGACAAAAAGCCATGATAGGTAAACTATTCTCAGCAGTAAAAGAACTCCTGGGGGGATCAGTATCACGGACCTCAAGCAGTTCTTCAGAGCAATAGTGTTAAAAACTGAATGGTATTGGTACAGTTTCAGGCAGGAGGATCAATGGAATAGAACTGAAGACCCAGAAATGGACCCACACACCTATGGTTATTTGACATTTCACAAAGGACCCGAAACCATCCAGTGGAAAAAAGATAACCTTTTCAACAAATGGTGCTGGCTCAACTGGAAGTCAGCTTGCAGAAGAATGCAAATTGATCCCTTGTTATCTCCTTGTACTAAACTCAACTCCTGGTGGATCAAGGACCTCCACATAAAACCAGACCCACTGAAACTAATATAAAAGAAATGGTGGAAGGCCCTTGAAGACATGGGCACAGGGGAAAAGTTCCTGAACTTAACACCAATATCTTATGTTCTAAAACCAAGAATTGACTGATGACACCCTTTCATTCTTTCAAAACCATTAAATACTGGTAGATTCTTATATATCCCCTGGCAGCCAGGAGGTCTTTCTCTGAAATACAGATGCTTTGTGATATCTGGTAACAATTCCCATGAAATTTCACCTCAGTGATGCTAGTCTTATTCACTGGCATTTCCGAGATCTAGATAATCAGCATATGTTTTACCTGGACCTTGTTCTATCCTTCATTTTAAACCCATATGAGCATTCCAAAATCTAACAAATCCTATTTGAAGCTGGAGCTGGAATTCCCCACCCCTTTGTTCAATTACATTAATACAAGCTCCCTGTTTTCTGTGGTTTCCTCATTTTGTAAGGTTAGAAGTCATGGAACTAGCTCTGTAGTTCTTGAACTTGATAGATCTTGAACACAGATCTGAAGGACTCTCACATCTGAGTGCTGGAATGAAAGTCTTATATCATTATTCCTGGACCTAAGCTGTTGTTTACCTGGAAATTATTCGGAAAAAGGATGGACTGGAATCAGAAATCAGCATTCTACTTTCTCCTGTAAATAAGTGTATGCACTTCCATGCTTGTACCTAAGGTTTTCATGACTAATATGCTTGTAGGTCTGGATCCAAACCTGTGTCCTCCCACTAAATGTTTTTGAATCAAAATCCTTTGTTTTCCAACCTCAACACCTGGATCCCAGGTGTGTCCTCTATTTCTGGATTGTAGTTTATTTAGGATGTAATATAGTTGAACACTGAGAGTAGCCATCCCAATCCATAGCTTTTCAATTTGACACATAATTATGTCTCTTTACTTCTATTTGAAAAAAATAACCCAGTCATAAGAATGCCTAACATGATATATCTCATGGTTTACTGCAAAAACATATATAGCAAGCTTATCTAAGTGGAATCTCACCCATTCTCTTATCTATTTGATTCCTTCTATTATCAACCTTTCAGGATGCACCATGCAGGAAGACACGGTGTTGGAAGAGCCAGGTGTCCTACATCTTGTCTGAAGTGCAGACAGGAGACTCCCTCCCACAGGCCACTGGAAGAATTGTCAGGATCAAGCTGCCTAGACTTGAGAATTTCATGAAATCACAAAGTCTCATCTTTATTTTGATATAACTTTATCACAATATAGCATGATATATTTCATCTCCTAACCCTGCTTTTTCAATGTTCTGATAAGTCGTGGTAATAATGCATCTTCAAACCACAACACTATCGTTTCCAATTGATATCTGACTCCATCTTCTACTTTATGAGTCTCCTGCTTTCCCAAATCCCTCTTTCCTTTAACAAATTTCTATTAAATTTTACATCATTAAGTATTTCCTATTCTTGAATTCCACCTTAGACACCTTTTGTATTCTACCTCTATACTCCACCACCAGACTACATCAATCTAGTATATTATTTTCTTAAAATGAACCTTTTTTTATAATTTCTTTTTCTAATCCCATTCACATTGTGTTCATTTGGGTTATAGAGCTATTAAGAAAGATTTTGACAAAGGTAACAGCATTACAGGACAATAAACTGGGGTTTGCTATCAGAATCAGAAGTTCAGTCCCTTATCATCAAGTGGGGCACTTGACACCTTTAATGAAGACATAGTTTAGGAGGAAATGAGAGTTATATACATTTACCCAAAGATCACCGAAGACTGATTTCCAGGAAGATAGGAGCAATGTCTTAAATCCTATTCCCACAGTGATACCCTTCCTCCAAAATGGCCACACTAATTCCAACAAGGCTATCTCAAGTGTTCCATATATGTGTGTGTGTGTATGTGTGTGTGTGTGTATGTGTATGTATATATGTATATGTATACATATATACACATGCATATACACATATACATACACACACACACACACACACACACACATATATATATATACATACCTAATTTTTGTTGCTTTAATATATATAATATGAATGCCAATCCCACTTGGATATGATTTCCTGCTCAAATTTTATTTTACATATATATTCATGTTAAGCTTATACATTTCCTTTGTTTTCAGTGTTTTGTAATTTTTTTCAAAATGCATTAAAATTTTCTTTCATCATGCTTCAATAAAATATTGCTGAAAAACAGTAAATTATTGTAGATTCCTTGATGATGATTCCCAGTTTTCTATTTGTATATTATTAATTTACAAACATGAATCTATCCTCAAATGAAAACAACTGGATGTATGATCATGTCATCAAAGAGTATTTCAGATTTTAGCAAATGATGCAATTCCTAATTATTTTCAAAATGAATTGAAGTAATTAAACTCACAAAAATATAAAAGATTATCTTTTCTTCCCGCATAATTAGCAGAATTTAGTGTTAGAATAACTTCTATATCAGAAATTTACAAATTAAATGATGTGAAACTATATTTCATAATCGAATTCCAATTTCTTTTGTTAGTAATGAGCTATTGATTACTATTTTCTGAATAGGGTCACTCACATTTCTTAGTTGCTTCCTACTATTGAAATGCATATATTCATTTCATTTCCTGTTCTCCCATTGAAGAAATCTTATGGGTCTTTTAGGGAGGGGACAAGCAGGAAAGGGGATATCTTTTGAAATGTAAATAAGGAATATATATAATAAAAACAAAGAGGATGTATCTTAATGCAAGATTGTGAAATGCATATTCATTCTGAAATATTCTCAGTATCTAATTCCTTTATAAAGTCTTAAAATTACATGTGAAGTTTCAGTTTAATTAACACTGTGAGCGTTAGAGACCAACATGTAAAAACCAAGGAGACTATAAAATTAATGTGATTCACTGAATAGTGTCAGAAAGCTTCATCCACATGAAGGTCAGATGGCATTTGAGTTTTGTTTATTTCCCATTACAATGATTGCTTATTTTAGAATCATTGCCTTCACCTGGATCTCCATCAGAATAGTAATAATGGAACCCATCATGATTTATGGACACAGTATGCAGTTCTGACATCAACATAGCTTCTTCCTACAGGTAGTATCACAGGTATCACAGCATATTTCACCTTCAACATTAGATGCTACATGCATGCATCAGGATCATCAACTGAATCTGTTGCCACATGTAGGATCTCAGACATCAATCTGATCTCCAGTGCCACCTATGAATATTTGCTTCAATATGATTGTGGGCATGAGAATGGACCACAATATACATTCTCAAGAAGCAACACCAATCACAGACATCACCAGGATTTCCATCAGGATAGTCATAATGGACTCCACCAGGACTTACTTATTTCATTATATTGTCTTAATGACAATGACCTTTACAATAGACTCTTCTGTCTGACGCATCTCAGACATCAAGAACCTCTTCAAAACCACATTGATTCTGGATCTCAATATGTCAGCATAGATGTGTTGTAAATATATTTCCTTTGTCAGTTGGGATCTCTGATATCATCAACTGTTTCAAAGTGTCAGTAGAGTTTAGTCAGAGCATGTTTGTCTGTGGTGGGAATGATCTGTGGTATAAAATGATGTCAATTGGTGGGAATATTTGGGACATTAAGATAGTTTCAGAGAGCAGTTAAAATGTTGTTCAGAAATCTGTAGTGTAAGGATTCAGTATGACATAAAACTGGTTAATGCCTGGTGAACACTTCTCATACATTGGACTGAATCGTAGATAAATAACATCATTAAAGATTGCATAGTTATTTGTCCACAGTATCAGCAGGGTGCTGGGATTTCAACATATAGCAAGTTTGAATTTTACACATATATGATTCTTTGTTGCAAAGTGTAACACTTAACTGAATATGGTTTCAGGAGGAAGCACTGAACATGGAATTCAGCAGGGACTCAGTAGGCAACAGGTTTCCATTTGGCATTCAGCATGGTTGATTGGTGGGTGTGAATAATCATCAGTTATTTTGAATTAGTTTGTGTTTGCACTTCAGGTCATAGACTTCCAACTGGAGCACTCTAGAACTACATAACACTTACTTCAACATTGTCTTCAGCAGCCAGAGGAACCAAGGTTATCAACATGTCTATCTTGTGACAAGTTCAAGATGTCGTGGTACTACATGGATGATGGCTATCAACAAGATATCTGTAGAAAACATGGAGTATTGTTTGTCAGCATGTTTACTGAAGACAGAAAAGATCAGTGATATCAACATAGTTGACAGAGGCAGCAGGAATCATGTCCATATTTCATAAAGTTTAAAACACATGTTTCTTCACTTGTACGTATATTTTATAATTGTTATTGACAATTAATACTTTTGAAATGATAATATATAACAAGAAAACATGACATAAAAACCTAAATATAACTTTTTATTACCACAAACCTATTATTAAACAATTCAATCCTTTGATTTTTTTTCTGTCACAGAAAATTCTTTGTTTTTTAAGTAATCTCCCCCATTTAAGTGATATATCTAGATATATGTTTTTTACACTTTATAAGTCGTCACAATTCACACATGAATACTTTAACTTTCATTCCATAAGGGACTACAACTTGGGGTGGATTTCTGCATTACTCATCAGTTTCATTGACTCCAGAGTGTAAACTTCATGGGGTCAATGCACAGATAACTCTATCAAAATAGAATATCAACAAATTTCAACTTATACTATTTAAACACGGTATTCATTAATGGCAATAATTAGAAAAATATACAAAATCTTTAGGAAGTCCCTACTTTTATATTATAGGCTCCAGCTTTACATATTTATGAGATTCTTGAGTGTATGAATGAATGGGTTTCTGACTCTTGTGCCTGCTCTTGGGACTCTTTATCTTCCTCTGGCCTTCCTGGTCCAGAATTAATGTGATGACATTTCTATTTTTTATTGTATTTTGTCATATTTAGTTAATGCCTGCTAGATGTCTGTGTTTTTCTAAGGAGTACCAAAAAGGGAGTGAATCTGGAGGGGGTTGGAGAGGTTGGAAAAGAACTGTGAAGAGTAAAGTTGTGGGACCAGTAAGCACGATGTATTATATTAGAAATTAATTTACTCATTATTTTCTCGAAAGTAAAATAATTTAAACGAAGTAGATGGGCTCCAAAGACTGTACATTTTCTTCTGAACTATTAGGCCATGATGGTTTCTTGGTGAGGTGAAGTACATAAAAGTTGAGTTGTACACAATCCATGGGTGTCTGAGGAAATAGTGGTGAGACCATGTTCACTTGATAATAAAATTTACTTAATCATTTAAATCAGAATTACTATTGGGAGTAGTCAGATTCTAAGTAATAATTCAGCTATGAGAGCTCATCTGTGTTTGATCCATTATATGTACATGGTGGGAGTCAAGACAGAATATTGTGGCATGTACTTCTGACTTCCATATATATGCTATACTCTCTGTATAATCTAATATTAGACAAATGATGGATACTGTGCAAGAGGAACAGTAAAACAATTACAACTTATGAAATGTGGCTAAGCTGTTAGACCAAGAAAAGTGGGTGTGTCTGAGAGAGGTAGAGACCAGAGCACAAAATGTCCTGAGGACTTTATGCTGTTGTGGAGTTTTTCTCTGCTGGCAACCCTCAGATCTCCTCCTTCATAATCTATCATTTGTATGAAAATTCTATGGAAGTTTCTAAACACTTCCTCAGCAATGTGATTTTGGCTCACACTCTTAGTAAAAATGAACCTATTCAAGCATTGCTCCTGGGGCAGATGAATGAATAAAATACCACCCTTGTAAAGAACTACCAACAAACATGCCTGTCTTACTTAGGGTTTCACTGTTGTGAAAAGACACCTTGACCAATACAAGGTTTTTAAAAGACAACATTTAATTGGGGCTGGGTTACAGTCTCAGAGGTTCAGCCCATTGACATCAATGCAAAAACATGGCAGCATCCAGGCAGATATGGTGCAGGAGGAGCTGAGAATTCTACATTTTATATGAAGGCTGCTAGTAGAAGACTGACTTCCAGGCAACTAGAGTGAGGGTATGAAGCTCACACCAACAGTGACACACCTACTCAAACAAGGCCATACATCCTAATATTAGGGTCACTTACTGGGCCAATCATGTATAAACCATCACATTCTAAAACCAGGCACCTTTAGACTTTTTCAAACATGAGCATATGGGGGCCATACTTATACATATTATAATGTGAAGTGCATTTAGTCCAACTTCAAAAGTCCCTGTAGTCTATAGCAGTCGCAACAAGTCCAAAGTTCAAGGGCTTTTTTGAGATTATTCCAATCACTTTACTATAATTCCCCAAGCAAGTCACAAAACTAGCTGGGCAAAGTTGAAACTCTACATCTCCATATCTGATAGCAAAGCAGTCTTCAGATTTCCAACTCCGTTTTCATATTTGTTGACTACAACAAGATCCTCTCTTCCCGGGCTTAGTCTACTCCCTGTTAGCAGCTTTCCTTGGCAGGTATCCTGTAGCACTGGCATCTTTAAAATCTTGGGGTCCCCAAGTCAATTTCAGCTTTGTAGTTTCTTGTTCCAATGTCTGAGATACACATATGATCTTCTGTGCATCTCCAAAGCACTGGTGTCACTTCTCCTGCTCTGCCTTCTGTAGCACTCTAAGTCCTTCTTGATCTACTCTGCTCCCACTGCTCTTTTTGGTGATCAGCTCATGGTACTGGCATCTCCAATATGCTAGGGTCTTCCACTGCAACTATGCTTCACCAAAGCCTCTCATAGGCTCTCTTCATGGTACCAAGCCTCATGTCCTTTGTATGACCCCTTTAGTCCTGGGCGGACTATTACAACAGAGCATGCACTTTCACCAGTGGCCTTCCATGGCCTCTCACAGTGCCAAACCTCAGCTGTTCTACATGATGCCTTCATGTCTTCAAAACCAGTACAACCTGGATGATTCTTTCACAATACCAAGTATAGCTGTTGCATGAGGTACAATCTTAGCTATCTCTGAAACACAGCTTCGTTGTGCACTCAGAAAACACTTCCTGGAAGAATTCACTGTGGGAGTCCAAACTGTTGGAAAACATACAGTCAAGAGAATCCACCTAGAGAATCCACTGGCCTTTCATTTAAAAGCCAAACCATGCTCTCCTTCACACAAGGCTGATCATGAAAATCAACTGATCCTTATCTTGGCTGAACATCTGGGGTTGTGTAGGCAGAACCAGCATTCCAGAAAAACAAAACAAAACCAAAACAAACAAACAAACAAACAAACAAACAAAAAACCCTGATGGTTGTTTTAAGCTTAAGTCAGCATTCATCCCAGATGCCCTTTCCTCTTTCTGTTCCTTTAGTATTCCCCCTCAGCCCCTTCCTATTTCCTCCCTCTGTGTTCATAACCAGACATTCAGTCTTTCATTAAACAGACTGCAAGTAGAAGATTGACTTCCAGGCAACTAGGGTGAGGGTTCTAAGCCCATACCCACAGTGACACACCTACTCCAACAAGGCCACACCTCCTAATAGGGTTACTTTCTGGGCCTATCATAATCAATCCATCTCAATGACTTTCTTGTAAAAGCAGGGCTGTTGATCATGTGAAGATGAATTCCTTGTACCCACATTCCCCCTCAATTTTATGATATGATTTAATTAAAACATGGTTAATGAATAGAAGTGCTCCCTGGTTATATGAGGTACAAAGAGCTGATTGTTTAGATATATAAATGGTTAGTTCTGTGATTTTTAAAGATTTTTAAAAGATTACTTTTTGAGACAAATAATAAATTTATCCTTATTTATAATTGCAATGTGTGCCATGCCAGTAATGAAAAAATGCAGATAAAATTAAATTACTTGCTTATATCTTGTTAATCTATAATAATTTGCCTAGTTAGGAATATGTGTGGGTTCTCCAGAATTTACTGGGTTTGTTTTTTCATCAGTAATTCATAAGAGATCTTGGGAAAATATTGGGAGAGATGCTTTTTCTACAAATACTCATAATTCTTTACAAGAAGAAAACAATGATGCAATTGCATTGTAAGCTTTGTACTTCAGACTTTGCAGATATAAGTAAACAAACAAGAAAAAAGAAATTTAGAGCTTTTTTTCATCCACTACATATAAGTATACATGTAAGTGGTTAAAACTTTGCTCTATACACCAAAGGTGTGTATTTATATGTATATAAGCATATATGTAAAACTGTATGAGCTTCTTAAACTTGCTTCTTCCTCCCAGTGTGTAAATGTGTCTGGGTCTTCTTTACATGATATCACACCAACATATCCTCTTGGGATAACTAATGATACTATCACAGCTGGTCTTGGATAGACAGACAGGCAGTAAAGTGGCCTGTCAGACAGACAGACAGAGAGACAGATAGACAGAAAGACAGAGAGATGTCTACAGAGCATGACTTTAGCGTGTATGAAACCTTAAAGCCCACCTCCTCCAGTATCACACATCCTTCAACTAGGTAACACCTACTAATATTGCATATGGGCCTATGGGGATCAATCATATTCAAACTGCCACACCTACATAGCTACATGCATACAGATATTAATGGATGAGAGATAGAGAAAGAGAGAGAGGGTGGAAGGATAAAGAGATAGATGTTAGAGAAATGGTTGCATACTACATAAATACATTCATTCATACATTCATTTATTCATTCATTTATAGATTGTGGATAGAAAGGCAGATAGATGTGATGACTATCTAAACAGTAAAGAAATGGTGCCCTTACTTCACACACACACACACACACACACACACACACACGCACACTGAGCACAGTTTACTACCCAAATTAATACATCATCATTGGACATTCAAACTGAAAAGTCTTCTAAAAACCCACCCACAAAACACACAATGTTAAATGGATGTGCATTTGAATAATGACTTAGCTATCTTTATCTTCTGGATAATTTAAAGATTACAAAATAAAAACTCTCTAATAGTTGTTGATTGCTCCAGTTATTATTGCATACTTACTGATACTTACAATCCACTAGACAGCAATGCTACAGAAGTTAATTACTGTACAGAAGATATTCAATCATACACCCTCAGCTCCAAGATATATCTTTTTAAGACAAATCAGTAAGACATTTGCTTCCAAATGGCAATGAATGAAGCAGTCATCAGGTGAAAAACAACAAAACAAATTAATCAGTTTTGTAAGTAAAATATATATTCATGAGAGTATTGATTAAAATAATTACATTAGTTTACTAGAATTACATAGTGTTTGTGCCTTTGAAACAATGGGAAAAATATGCATAGATTGTGGCATCCAAAGAAAACTGGAATACCCAAAACATAATCCACACATCAAATGAGGTACAAGAAGAAAGGTGGAGTGGCCCCTGGTTCTGGAAAGACTCAGTGAAGCAATATTCGGCAAAACCAGAACGGTGAAGTGGGAAGGGGTGGGTGGGGGGACAGGGGGAGAGAAGTGGGCTTACAGGACTTTCGGGGAGTGAGGGGCTAGAAAAGGGGGAAATCATTTGAAATGTAAATAAATTATATCAAATAAAAAAATTTAAAAAAATAAAATAAACAGTGACACATTGACCTGTTTTGAACATCAGGAGATGACTTCTTTGAAAACAAAATAACTAGATTTCCTTTTCTAAACTTAAAAAAACAACAAGAACAACAACAAGAAGAGAACAACAACAATCATAAGTAAACATGGCATTTTCATGCAGCAATCTGAGCATTGTTGCAAGAATGTGGGTGGGTGTTTAGCATTTTGCCAACTTGGTGGCTTTGGGTTTAACTGTTCATATCTGCATATTAATTTGGGATCACTTTGACTGATGACGAATGTCATGAAGATGAGTGCTACTCATGGATCTCCTTGATGCACTGGAGACCTCAAACCTAAGGGGAGGAATGTTATATTGACGAGCACAGGAATGGCCCAAGCATCTTTGTTCACATTACTTAAATGTGATGTCACTTTGAGCCAAGTGGGAGGACTGTTTGGTTTTATGGTACAACCAGAGGCCTGCTATTTAAAGATGATAGTATAGAGACCCCCATGTAATGAGGAAGGACTGTCTGAATTACCCTTGGCCACAGGTGGAATTTTAAGATCGCATTAGTCACAAAGATTATATGGCACTATTGATGGTCTCATAATCTGATCAAGAAAGTCCCCAAAATAGTCAGAAATATGTGACTAGTGGACATAGGTGAGAGATTAAGGAGCAAGCAGAAAGAATATTATGTGATGGTCTCTCCAGGATAACCTGGAAATGTGAAATCATTGAAGAGGTAAATTCCCATGTGTGAATGGGTAGTTTAAAATTGAATATTCTTTCCTTGACACATGAACAAAATCTCAGCCTACCTCATACCTGTGGAGCACATTCCAGGTACTGCCTTAGCAGCTCCTCATCACAAACTAGAGCATCTCTCCACTGTAGTGAAAATGGTGCCCAGTCAGGCAACAGTCTGAGCATTTATCAAAAAAAAAAAAAAAAAAAAAAAAAAAAAGCATGATTGTCAGTCCCACACTGATTCTCCTTCTTAAGAGTATGTTCATCTGCTAGGTCTAGGTATGAAATGTGGAGAAACATCATTTTAGTTTCTGCCTTGAGGCATTGTGCTTCTATTCTTGGGTGTACTTGCTAAGCTTCTGCTCTGGAGCTTTAAGCCTGTGTGTTTTGGAGCTCAGTTTTGGTGGATGGAAATATTATTATGTCCTAAATGTAGATTGGGGAATGTTTGAAATCCCTCCAGAGGGGGAAGGCAATGCAAGGTCCTCCTAGGTAAGAAAGGGATATTATAAAACAGCTTGGAGAAAATAAAATCTGAAGCCCCCTATTATTTTAGAGTCAGTCGATCAGAATCTCTTTGGTCACAAGAGAAATATCTGAGTGCCAATTAAGTATACTTAGTAAATCCATTCACACAGGGCCACATGTAAAGCTCTGATATCCTTTTACATATTGGTGTACTGCAGCTGTCTATTAGAACAAACATGTAAGAAGATTAATCATTGGGGTATAAAATTACATTTATGGAGAGGTAATAGTCCAAAATCCAACTCAGTAAAATAGGATATTCAGATTTTTTAGGGAGGTGTAGACATATCCAACATCCCAGTTTGTACAAGAGGAATTTTTTCTGTGCCTCTGGCAGACATGATAGATAAAAGAGGCTCTAAAGAAGAAGGAGAGACAGGAATCCACCAGGATTGTATGGAATAGATGTTACCTTTCTTTGTCATATGTCTGCAGTTCTATTGAGTAGATGTTGAAGGTTGACTGATACCTTGAGAACTAAAAGACCTTCCAGGCACTCATTCCTGTATCAGTACCAAACATAAAATAAAAATTTAGAATACACATCAACTGCTTGTCCAATGTACACATGACAGAAATCTAATAAACTCTTTCATGAGGTTGCAATGAACTAGTCTCGAGTTAATGTCTTCCCCAAATATATGTCCGTCCACACATTCCTCTGCATGGAGGACATGTTGTCTCTGTCTAAAGAATCACAAGGATATTATTCTGATTTACCTTTGCCTTGATCCTCTTCAGTTTGGGACCTCTGTTCAGAGTACTAAGAGATCTCTTAGGTCAGAACAGTGCTTTCAAGACCATAGAAATTAGATGTCATAGGAAGCAGATGTACTGGGAAATGGGGAATTGTGGGATTTTCTCAATCTCCCAGGCCAGATCTACAGCACACTCTGTTATGAATGTCTAAATCATGTAAGATTGGTAGGAGCGTAGGCAGTTTTGCCCAGCAGAAGGACTTTCATTCCCTTCATCAGTGAAGTAATGAACCAGACTTCATGGGAATAAGGGAGTTGAAGCACCCTTGTCATTAGCAGGATATCTAAGAAACTCTATGAAAAAGGGAAATTCTATACCTATTTGTCAGAGGAGTAAAATCTCTGCCTATTTTCAATAAAATGGGAAAGACCAATTCACATTGGAGAAAATGTAACTACCTTGTGGAGCAGAGGAATTCTAGTATTTCATGATCAGCTTCCATTTCTTTTTCTGTATTGAGAAAGTCCAAATCTTGTGTGTGCTGTGTGAAAGTCCAGGCAGCAATGGTTTCATTTTTTTGATGGTTATCCCTAGGCAATAAAGCCTTTGGTTAGATGAGATACAGCCAAGGCACCTTTCTTCAGTGGAGGGATGTCTCAGAATATTTGTATCGGGTGTAAGTTTGGAAGTAAACCTTGACATTCAGGATACAGCAGGAAAAAAAGGCAATAGAAAAAGATCTGTTGACACCTTACAGGTGCACTTAGGCGTGAGTACTTCTTGGGCAACAGGAAAGATTTCAGGTCAATGTAGACATAAATAGAAGGCTTTCTTTTCGACTAGAGAGAGGGGAAAGAGGAAATATTTAAGGATAAATATGGCATGTCTGAGCCTCCCATAGGCAGAGGGAGAGACATTGAAGCCCTCCTATGAAAGAAAGACATTTGCAAATCTCTTGGACAGAGGGTATGAATTTGAGGACCATCACAATGCATAAACCATTCTGATGTCCCTTTCCGATGAGGAGTTGAATGTGAGACACAGTTAATTGGAATATTTGTCATGACATGCAGGAGAGTCAATCATATCCCTGAACCACAGAGGAGAGGATGTGAGACCAGAGAAGCAACATAGAGACAACCAGACAGTATTCTGATCAATCTGTTAATTTTTATTTCTTACATGATGCAATACAATGTGAAACAAGCAAGGTGTAAGGAGTAAAGGGGGTAATTCACTGTTTCTGGAGATCAATATCATGGTGCTACTATAGTTTCTCTGAAAGTTTCTGAGAATTGTCTCTCAGGGAAAGTCTTACAGAAAATCTGGTTATTACTGCAGGACATTGGAACAATACATTTATCACAAGGTGGTGAAGCAGAAAGGAGTTGCTATGTTAACCTAAGCACAGTTGAGCTCTATTATTTCTAGCCCACTCAGGTGAGCTCTGCATGTTCTATCCATGTGGATACTTGGCTAATCTTGAAAGCTAGTATTTTCCCTTCTAAAAGAAGGCTTGAAATGGCTGAAAAGAGTGGGTTTTGAGATCTAAGTGAGAATGGCTCCTAGCAATATTTGTTCTATCCTTTATCAAGAAGAGAGTGATTTTGAATCCGTGTTCAGAGAGGACATCTTTTAATGGAAGTGGTGTTTTTGTGCAGAGTCATCTAGAGAAGATCTCAGAATATGTCTGTCTTACAAGATAGATATTGGATCCTCTGAGATACAGAGGAAGCATTTGATATCAAGTGGATAAAAAGTGGTAGTCTATGTATTGATGTTTATGAGTAGACAATTAAAGCAGTATTAAATTTGGCTTAAAATCCCTAAACTCTTTAAGGACAATGGAGTGTACTAGCCAACTTGAACAGGGGGTACTACTGGGTCACAGTTTAGAAGATGCCCATCTTCAGTTACTCCCTGGTAGACCTGGCAGCAATCTATGAATTATTCATCAGTCAAGATTGTTAATCTATAAGTCTTCTTGAGGCTTACCAACAGTTATATGGTGTACAGAAAGAATGGTATGAAAACAGATGATCTAGTTTCCAGGCTCTATAAACCCAGAGTAGAATTAAGTAAAGTCCCTTTTCTCACACTTGTATTTTCTTAGTAGCCATGGTTAGAGAAAGTGATCTAAAGCTCTCTATTAGATGGCTTTATTTGAGGCTCAAATGTAGTTGGGGAATGCACTTAGGACTCTTAATACTTGGTCCAGTTGGACATAGCAAAAATTCAGAAATCTGAATAGTAAACTCCATTCTTATAGTATAATATGGAAGGAAGAGGAAGGTTTGGGATATTATTTTCAAGAACAGAAAGGACTGATGATACTTCATTCAAATGGTATGAGATGACAGAAATTATGACCAATTTGAGAAACCTGTATTCAGAAGTGCAACTTCTGGGGCCTTC
The DNA here is from genome assembly GCF_947179515.1 of Apodemus sylvaticus. NCBI lineage: Eukaryota > Metazoa > Chordata > Mammalia > Rodentia > Muridae > Apodemus > Apodemus sylvaticus. The sequence continues at coordinate 333,201 of NC_067496.1, read as the reverse complement.
CTGAATTGCTTTGCTTAGAAATAAAGAGCCTGGCCATGTTTATCCAAATAGCAAGATCCAGTCTCCATACAATGTAAAAGTTAAATAAAAACCTACCAAATCTTGGGTAGTGGGAGAAGACTATGGTATTTGACCATTTGTTTCTAACTGGTATTCCCACTTCCACTATCTATCCATTGTATATACTATAGGGAAGAGTACAAGAAGCAGTCAGCATGCTCTTCCAACTGGAAGAGTTGTTGTCTGATCTCTGAGTCTCCCTGAAATTTGTCTTGGTCTGTATCCATCCATAACTGAGAGATGGGAACACTGCATTTCTGACAACCACGTCTAGGTAGAATGCAGTCTTACCTTTCTGTTCTCTGACTTCTGTCCCACACTCAGATATTTGTGAAGCCCACCTTTGAGGTGGCAAGTGTGTTTGTCTGAAAAGCATGGTCACAGTGATTGTCACTAAGGCAATATGAGTTTAAAGTTAACTGTAGCTTGCCTTTTGAATGAAACAATATTCTAGAATATTCTTTAGCAAGGAGGTACATCTGAAGTTCTTATGGCTACAGATTCAAAGATGAGCCATAGGTGGCCATAGGAGTCAAAGCTGAGGTCGCTGTCATCATTGTTCCAGGGGACATATACTCTTGGCCAGGAACTGGATGTCTATAGCCTTTGTGTTTGAAGGAGGAAGTCATAGCCTCTTTTCTACTACAGTAATTGCCATTTAACTGGATTTTCTTCCATAGAGATAATGATATAAGCCTTACATTTAGCCTCTATAGTACAGAAGATGAATGACTTAGTCCCACTTCCCCAAAACCAAAAGTTTGATGGTCTTTCCACTAAAGGTGTGATTTGGTCCACCTTGGGCAAATGGGAATTGTCTGCAGTTATCTTAGTTTTAAGATGGACATCTGACATTCTCTTTAGTGAAGTAAAAGGACTGAGGTAACTTAGAGAGATAGGTACTACTGGCCCACATGAAAAAGACAAAACTCTGGATTTGTTGTGCAAAGATATGGGTTAGAAAAAGCTTGGAGTGGGGATTAGTGTAATGCAACATTCTGGTAAACATGAATGCCACTGTTACCTTGTTCAGTCAAGGAAGGTCCCATCACTGCTCTTCGGCTTCCAACTCTTCCTTAGTGGTAAGCAGTTTCACATCTTGTATTCAGTCTGAGAGAATTCAGGCAACAACCTGAACATGTTTCAAACATCTTGGATGGCTATCACTGGCTAGGTTGCCTCTTAATTTGTCTTAATATATCTATATATGGTCAAGAACAATGTGATTAGATTGAAGAGCATAACCTAGGATCCAGTCAATAATTCTTCACATAGGAATTAGGACCTCAAAACAGAGTGGAATAATATATTTCCCTTGCCATCCTGATAAAAGATTCGATTCTTCCTTATTTAAAGAATATACATTGAAGGTAATTCAAAATCATAAAAGATTGTTTGATGATACATCAACAATACACTATTATTTAGAAAAGCATATCTAATGTCACCTTTGGAGTAAAGGAATGTGAGAGCTTCCTTTCTCAAAAACAGGAGCTCACATTCCCCCTTGAACATAGGGACAAGATCCAAGGCCACATTGATGGAAAAGGGAAGGACTGATATTCAGTTTCACCCAGGATATGTCTCTTGGGTTCTTCAAAAATCATGTAGTGTATGAAGAAATATCATGGGAACAGGGAGTGCTCAGATTGGGAAATTGTTAGTCCAACTTCAATGAAGGAGAAATCCTGAATGTCTTGGTTCATATGGTAGAGGCCCCTGGTCTTATTTTGCACCTAATAAATATCCAGTTCACCCATGGTCTGCAGGGGAAGTTTCTAAGCTACAATGTATAGTAGAGGGACGTTCAGACTCTTTCTCAATGGCTTCCATGTATTTTATTCATCTGCATACCATGTGTGTAATCTTTGAGAGTATAGGCAATGTCACTATAAACTTCCAAGAAGATAATTAGCTATGCAAGCATAGATATTTCCTCAAGGATGTGTTAAGCTGCACACATATTGGAATAAAAAATAGTAATGGTGCATTTTGATGACCAACTTTGAGGTTCAGGGAATGAGAACCAATTTCAGTTTTTTGTATTCTGTTCTATGTTTTAAAAGGGGAGAGATGTGAGATACCGTTGGTTGCAAAAAATCAGAGAGATATCTTTAAATCAAAGTTAGTTAATAGGGGTATTTGTGAGGCAGAGCATGAAGCAAAGCTTTGTTGGGTCATTAGTTGAACCTGTAAACCTGAAGACAATAGTGTAGATGGTGGAGGTCTTAAATACCTCCTTTGGTGCAGGAATTAGTTTTGAAAGTCCTTTCAATTCACTTTAAATTCCCAGAGCACCTTGAGCAGAAAATGAATGTTTAAAACCCACTTTGTGAATAAAAGTAGAAAATAGGTCCACAATCCTATTGGGAAGGCAGGAAAATTAGATTATATTTATGTAGAATATGTGGTAAAAATCTGATTAATATGCCAGGCTTTTAAGGAAAAATAGACTTAAATCACAAGGTAGAAATAAGAGCATATAAGGCAAAATACAAGTTTTAGGTCCTTTTTGGCAAATGAGCACTAGGGCTCTGTTAGTCCTAGGAGAATTCCGACATTGTGCTCAATATAGTGTGAAGGAGTAAGTTAACACTGGACAATGTGAGCCCTATGTAATATGAAAACTCTGAGTTCCTATTTAAAAATGAGGCTAGAATTAACTTCAGGCAGAAAGAGGGAGCCATATAAACTTCTGTCAAAGTTAAAGGTCCCTTGTACCTTATATAGTGAAGAAAGAATTCAACAATGACTATAAGCCTTCAATTCCTATGCAGAGTTTTGTATATTTACAGTTTGTGTTCATTTTTTAGATTTGAGGCAGTAACTTATTTTTCTCAATGTTTGCATGATTGTTGCTGACTATGTTTCTTTTTATACTTTGTTTAGCTGTTCAGATCTAAGCAGAAATGTTGAAGTTTGTACATTTCTATTCACATTCTAGAAAGTAGATGCACAGGTTCTATACTCTGATTCTAAACTTGTACAAGGGGTTCTCAAGAAACTGGGGCATATTACAATATCCCTTGGGTAGAATTGTTAAGTCTAGAGTTTTCGTGGGAAAATGGAAGTGTCTTGTGCATTTTTCATAAGAAGGTATAGGGATGTCACCAGGTGCATAAGGAAGAGTCCTGAAAACTCAGTTGAAAAGGAAGTAACCTCAGTGTCTTGGATAGAGTTATAGGTTTAGTTGGCCTGGGCTACTTGAGAAATTTCTTGAGATACCTGGGGAGATATTTGTGTTCCATAGATCACTTGTTCAGATACTAAACAACCCAGTGAACATTAATTAGGTTTCAAAAGTTTCAGAGCTCCTGGTACAGATGGGAAAGTTTCTAAAATCTCAGCCTCAAAATCTGAAATTTTAGAAGTGGGTTGGTTACATGACGTATGTTCTTCTGCCACTGGATTAAGTGATGAAAAATGTGAAGTTTGAGAGAACATTTTGTTTTCTAGAAAGTGAATGTCTGGTGATGACTTTGGTAGAAGGGGCCTGTCTAGTATTTTCTCCCAGGGAAGGCATGGTTCTAGCCTGTGGTGGTATTGGGGAGATCAAGCCAGTCCTCCAGGGGTGCTCCTTGACTTGACTATGGTTTTATTTGGGTTTGGGAGTACTTGTGTCCGGTAGAATGCCTCTCTGCATGCTACAGGTGATTAGATGGAAGCTCTAAAGGAGAAGGCCTTGAATAACTTTTACAGAAGGGGTTTCTCAGAAGGAAAACATATATCTTCCCGCTGTGAATAGGCTATAGATATTAATGATGTTCAAGAAGGAAGGAGAGAAAGAAGAGGACCCTTGTTTTCATGCATTAAGAAAAGTGAAATCATGATATTTTCATGTAAATGATCTGTACTAGGAAAAAATTAAACTCTTTCCCATCATGGTGGATCCAAATGAGTCAGTCCATGGTTTTAAAGCATGTATTGTCATGGCAGAAATTGGATGAGTAAAACAATACTTCCCTTTTTAGTTTGGTCATGAGCCCTTTAGGTCTTTACCTACCTCATTAAATCGGAGATTTGATGTTAGCCTATGTGACAATAATTCACACTATTTTCTTATGGATGTACTTTGGACATTGCCCTTACATATAAGATGGCCACAAATCTAAGATGGGCTGTGGCTAATGACAGGGGCTTTGTGCATTTATATCTGTTTTCCATAATATGACATTGATCAATTTGGTGGTATAAAATCCATACTAAATTCAAACAATGGTAGGTTGGTATTCTCTGTGGGTATATTTTGTTCTATTTTAGGGCACATTGCTGTATGAATATGAGTAGTCAGAAGGTGAGTCTTATGATTAGACCCTGGGGAAGCACTTTGAAAGACAAATGTCAGTGCCTGATTATTGATAATTAAGCCTTGAAAAGCGCATCTTTATCATTGGCATGTAGAGGAATATGATCCTGCAGATCACCAGCAATGATATGGTACCTTTGAGTGACTGTGGCAGTACAGAAATCACATTCTGAAGAACATCAACACAGTTGGGATGAGCATTGACAGAGGGGAGGATATGTAAATCATTTACAAGGATCTCAGTAATACAGGAGACAGGAGTATTTCAGGCATTGAAGCATGGCTCTATAATATCTTTCTGAAGTTGTTGTCATAGCTTATGAGAAAACTTAAGTCTGCCCCATTAATTGGTCATTAGTGGGCAGAAAATAGGACTCATCCCACCCAACATCACCAGGAAGCAAGATTTGAATTTAATATCACAGGTCATGATGCTATTTGAGGATATCATTGAGGGCTTCAAGACGGACATAAATAACTCCCTTAAAGAAATACAAGAGAACACACATAATCAGCAAGATGCTCTTGAAGAACTAATGGATAATACAACAAAACAAATGAAGGATATAAACAAAAGTCATCAGGATCTAAAGAAAGAGATAGAAACAATATTGAAAATTACAAAGGGAGAAATCTTGGGACATAGAAAACTTAGGAAAGAAGTCAGGAATCATGGATCCAAGCATCAACAACGGAATACAAGAGATGGAAGATAAAGAGAGAATCTCAGATATAGAAGATACGATAGAAAGAATTAATGCAAGAGTCAAAGAAAATGAAAAATGCAAAAGGCTACTGACCCATAATATCCAGGACATCCATGAAAAAGTGAAAAGACCAAACCGAAGATTTATAGGCATTGAAGAGAGTGAAGATTTACAACAGAAAGGGCCAGTAAATATCTTGAACAAAATTGTAGAAGAAAACTTCCTAACCTAAGAAAGGGATGCTCATGAACATATAAGGAACCTACGAAACTCCAAATAGATTTGAAAAGAAAAGAAATTCAACCTGTCATATAAGAACTAAAACACCAAATATACTAAAAAAGAAAGGATATTAAAAGTAGTAAGGGGAAAGTCAAGTAACATATAAAGGCAGACCTATCAGAATTACACTGGATTTCTCACCAGAGATTATGAAAGCCAGAAGATCCTGGGCAGATATCATGCAGACCCTAAGGGAACAAAAATGTAAACCCAAATTGCTATATACAGCAAATCTTTCAATTACTATAAATGGAGAAACCAAGAATTTTCATGACAAAAACAAATTTACACAGAATCTTTCCACAAAACCAACCCTTCAGAGGATAATGAGTGGAAAACACCAACAAAGGGAGGGAAACAACACACAAGGGAAAGCAAGAAAGTAATATCCTTTCACCAAATGCAATAGAAGATAACCATAAAAACATAAAAATTACATCAAAAACAGCACGAAAAAACACTCACTATTACTAATATCTCTTAAGATAAATGGACTCAATTCCCCAATAAAAAGACAACGACTAACAAATTGGATTTGTAAACACGACCCAAAATTTTGAGGCATACAGGATATGCATCTCAGTATCAAAGAAAAACACTACCTAAGAGTAAATTATTGGAAAGGAGTTCTCCAAGCAAATGGTCCCTGGATACAAGCTGGAGTAGCCATTCTAATATCACATAAAATAGACTTTCAATCAAAACTTACAAGAAAAGATACAAAAAGCCACTTTATACTCATCAATTTTGAACATTCACTCCCCAAATACAAGGGCACCTACATTCATAACAGAAAACTTACTAAAGCTTAAAGCATGCATTGCATCCCACGTAATAATTGTGAGGGACTTAAACACCCAACTCTCTTCAATGGACAGATCAGGGTAACTTAAACTAAACAGAATCACAGTGAAACTAACAGATGTTTTGCACCAAACGAACTTAATAGATATCTATAGAGCATTTCATCCTATATCAAAAGGATATGCCTTCGACTCAGCACTGCATGGTACCTTTTCTAAAATTGATCATTTAATTCGTCACAAAACACACTTCAATAGATATAAGACTATCTAACTAATTCCATGCCTCATCTCAGATCACTATGGAATAAGGGTCATCTTCAATAGCAACAAAACAGCAAAAAGCCCACATACACAGGGAAGATTAACAATTTTCTACTCAATGATACCTTGGTCAAGGAAGAAATAAGGGAAAAATATCAAAGATTTTTAGAACTTAATTACAATGAAGGCACAGCATACCCAAATTTATGGGACACAATGAAAGCAGTGCTAAGAGGAAAAGTCATATCACTGAGTGCCTAGAAAAATAAGTTGGAGAGAACATATGCTAGCAGATTAACAGAATACCTGAAAGCCCTAGAACAAAAAGAAGCAAATTCACCAAAGTACAGTAGAAGGCAGGAGATCATGAAACTCAGGGCTGAAATCATACAAGTTTCAAGAAAAAGAACTATACAAAGAATCACCAAAATTAGGAGCTTGTTCTTTGAGAAAATCAATAAGATAGATAAGCCTACAGCCAGACTAACCAAAGGGCACAGAGACAGCCCCACATTAACAAAATCAGAAATGAAAAGTGTGAAATAACAACAGAAAATGAGGAAATCCATATATTTTATCATACTACAAAATCATATACTCATGGAAACTGGAAAATCTGGATTAAATGGGAAATTTCCTAGACAGATACAAATTACCAAATATAAACAGAATCTAATAGATCATCTAAAATGACTCATAATCCCTAAAGAAAAAGAAGTGGTCATTGACAATTTCCCAACCAAAAAAAAGCTCAGGACCAGATAGCTTTAGTGCAGAATTCTATCAGACATTCAAAAGATATCTAGTGCCAATACTCTTCAAATTACTCTACAAAATAGAAATGGAAGGAACATTACCGAAACTGGTTCTATGAATCCACAATTTCGCTGATACCAAAATCAAACAAAGATCAACAACAACAACAAAAAAAACCCTTAGGGCAATTTCCCTTATGAATATTGATGCAAAAATCCTCAATAAAATTATTGCCAACTGAATCCAAGAACACATCAAAACAATCATTCACTATGATCATGAAGACTTCATCCCAGGGATTTGGGAATGATTCAATATATGGAAATCCATCAATCCATCAATGTAATCCACTACGTAAACAGACACAAAGAAAAAAATTACGTGGTCACTTCATTAGATGCTGAAAAGCATTTGAAAAATTCAGTATCCTTTCATGCAAAAAATGTTGGAAAGAACAGGAATTCAAGGAACATACCTAAACATAATAAAAGCAATATACAGCAAACCATTAGCCAACATCAAACTAAATAGAGATAAACTGGAAGCAATCCCACTAAAATCAGGGACTAAACAAGTCTACCCTCTCTCACCATATCTTTTCAATATTGTACTTGAGGTACTAGCTAGAGCAATAAGACAACATAAGGAAGTCTTTGGGATAAAAAATTGAAAGGAAGAAGTAAAACAATCAGTATTTGCAGATGATATGATAGTATATTTAGGTGATCCAAAAAACTCCACCAGAGAACTCCTACAGTTGATAAACAACTTCATCAAGGTGGCAAGTTTTAAAATGATCTCAAGCAAAACAGTAACCGTCCTATACTCAAAGGACTAAAATTCTGAAATTAAAAAAGAAAGAAAGAAAGAAAGAAATTAGGGAAATGACACTCTTCACAATAGCCACAAACAATATAAAGTACGTTGGTCTGACCCTGACCAAACAAAAGATAGATTTGTATGACAAGAAGTCAAGTCTCTGAAGAAGGAAATTGAAGAAGACCTCAGAAAATGTAAAAATATTCCATGCTCATGGATTGGCAGGATTAATATAGTTAAAATGGCCATCTTGCCCACAGCAAACTACAGATTCAATGCAATTCACATCCAAATCCCAACTCTGTTCTTCATAGAGTTAGAAAGAGCGATTCTCAAATTCATCTAGAATAACAAAGAACCCAGGATAGCTAAAACTATTCTCAACAACAAAAGAAATTCTTGAGGAATCAGTGTCCATGACTTCAAGCAATTCTACATAGCAATAGTGTTAAGAAAATTCATTGTATTGGCACAGTGACAGGCAAGTGGATCAATAGAATAGGATTAAAGGGCCAGAAATGAACCCACATACCTATGGTGACTTGATCTTCGACAAAGGATCTGAAAACACCCAGTAGAAAAAAGATAGCCTTTTCAACAAATGGTGCAGAATCAATTATTGGTCAGCATGCAGAGGAATGTGAATTGATCCATCCGTATCTCCTTGTACTAAGCTCAGTTCCAAATGGATCAAGAACCTCCAGGTAAAGCCAGTCACACAGAAACTAATAGAAAAAATCTTAGGAATACCCTTGAGGACATCAGTACAGGGGAAAAGTTCCTGAACAGAACACAAATAGCTTATGCTCTAAGATCAGGAATTGAGAAATGTGACCTCATTAATTTCAAAATAGTTTCTGTCAGGCAAAGGACACCATCAAGAGGATAAATCAGCAACCTAGAGATTGGGAAGAGATCTTCACCAACCACACATCTAACATAGGGCTAATATCCAATATATCCAAAGAACTCAAGAAGGGAGACCCCAAAAATCCAAATAACCATATTTAAAAATGGTGTACAGAGCTAAACAAGCAATTTTAACCTCAAAATCTGAGAATGACTGGGAAGACACCTAAAATATGTACAACATTGTTAGCCATTAGGGCAATGCAAATCAAAGCAACACTGAGATTTCACCTCACATCAGTCAGAATGGCTAAGATTAAAAACTCAGGGGACAGCAGGTTTTGGTGAGATTTGGGAGAAAGAGGAATGCTCCTCCACTGCTAGAGTGGTTGCAAGCTGGTACAACCACTCTAGAAATCAGTCTGGCAGTTCCTCTGAAAACTGGGCATGGCACTTCTGGAGGACCCTGATATACCACTCATGAGAATATACCCTGAGGATTCCCCAGCATGTAATAATGGTACATGTTCCACTATGTTAATAGCAGACATATATAAAATAGCCAGAACCTGGAAAGAACCCATATTTCCCTCAATGGATGAATGGATGCAAAAAACATGATATCTTTACACAATAAAATATTAGTATTCAGCCATTAGAAACAATGAATTCATTAAATTCTTAGACAAAAGGATTGAGAAGGAAAATATCATACTAAGGGAGGTAACCCAGTCTCAAAGATCAATCATGGTAGGTACTTACTGATTAGTGAATATTAGCCTTGTACCTTGGAATACCCAAGACAAAATCCAAATATCAAATGATGTCCAGGAGTAATGGAGGAGTAGCCCCTGGCTCTGGAAATGCTCAGTGCAGCATTGTAGGGCCATAGAGAAGTGGGAAGGGGTGTTTGGGCAAAGTGGGAAAATGAAGAAGGCTTATAGGAATTTTGGGGTGTAGGGAGCCATGAAAGGGGAAATCATTTGAAATGTAAATAAAAATATATCGAATAAAGAAAAATAAATGTTCAAGATGGAACATCGGGTCCCCTGTGTGTCTGCAGTTAGCCCTCTGCATACATGCTGGGGCCTTTTCTCTTGAGGGTTTTGTTGGGAGTGGCAATGTCTGTAACTCTTTTGTCGGGTGGGGAACCATTTTCCTAATCTAGCCTTGATAAATGGTTTATGTCTAGTCTCCTTGTGTCTTGTTATGTCATGTTCTCTTGACACCACTGGAGTACTGCTCTTTTTTTAAGGGCAGGAGAGTAATTGTTGATGAGGCGGGAGAAGAGAGGTGAGGGAATGACTGGGAAAAGGGAGTTGGGGATTCTCCTATTATCATTCATTTTATGAGAGAATCATGAAAAAACAAACAAAAAAACCATAAAAACAAACAACAACTACAACAACAAAAACCTAATGCAGCCTTAGAGGTTACCAACATGTACAAGGGTAATTTTACCACTGCCATTGACCAAATGAAACACACTTTTTTTGTTCCTCAAAAAGTGACATTAGATATATTTTGAATAATACTGCCTCATACTTTGCAGCATTATTTCATGCATACTCAATTCATCCCTTTATGCATTTGGGCATATCAGATGAATTTTAGGATAACTAAGCGAGATTTAAACTTTCCACCTTTAATCTGGGTGAATAGAAAAACATGCCTAAGTCATAACCGACCTCCTTCTGCACTTATACATGCTCCCAGAGCGTTAAACTCATGTAAGGTGTCTTCATGCTTGAAGTCAAACAGAGTGAAATATCCACCTTTCATTCCAATTCTTATGTAGCTGATAATAAAATTGAGATTACAGAAGGAATGCCTAACAGACTAATAGATATACTATAATATTGTTGCCTGTCCTCAAAGACGTTTCCAAACATATGGCTCTTCTGAGAATGAAAGGAATTTGTGTGGGTTTGGGGATGTTTCTGGTCACAAGGAATTTCCTAACAGTTCAACATTGAATAAATGAATCTGAAAAATTTTCATTTTGTTAAACAGGCTTTCTTATTTCCCTTTTGCCCTACTCTTCCTGATACTACCCCACCCACTCCTGTTACTAGAGACTCTGTACTTAAGGCCAAAGAGGCTTCAGTTTTATCCCATGAAACCCAAGATATTCTACCTAATTGGATGTGTCCTTGCAAGTTTCCCCATTTCAACAAGGTTGTCCACTCTACTTAGAAGTTCAAGAGTGCAAGCTTGTTCAGGAATCAGAAATAGACTTTAGTCTATTAATCTAAAATGGTGTGGTTTCATTTGCAATCAGATCTGGGTTGCTGAAACCAGAACTGAAGTGGTAGTCTAGATGAGCAGAGCTATCCAAGCTGTACAGAAATAATTCAATTGATGCCTTGCTGCCTGGCATCTCAATGTTTCTACTAATAATATGGTCATACTAAACTGTAAGCAACTGCACAGAGACCACATAGTTCAGAGTGATCCATTAAAGAATACATGCGTTTGATGTAATTTCTTGATTTTTCATGTGTGTACTTTCACATGTTGGAGCTTTCCTTTTATTTTCCTCCATAGGGGCTGAATTATTGAAAATGTATTTTTTTAAATTTGATTTTATTATAGAATATCTTGGTTTCAACATCTATGGTGATTCAGAGTTTTGTTCAATATATTAACCTGGGCTGATATTCAGGTTCTTTTAGGGTCTTCATGACACATTCTATGTGGAGAAGTCTAGTATAATTCTGAAATGTCTTCCTTCATAATGTGACTTGTTCTTTTTCCCTTACAACATTCACATTCTCTCTGTATCCTGTGCATTTAATATTTTGACTAATATATTCAGGAGGACTATTTTTCTCATCAAATTATTTTGTGTTCTGCATCCTTCTTGTATATATGGCCATCACTTTAGATTAGGAAAGCTTTCTTCTATGATTTTCGTGAAAATCTATACTGGTCATTTGCATTGGGAATCTTCTCTCTCTTCTCTTCCAATTATTCTTTTATTTGGTTTTTCATTGTGCCCTGAAATTACAGGATGTTTTAGGTTAGCATCATTTTGCACTTTTTATTTTCTTTGACTGTTTTGTCAATATTTCCTATAGTATCCTCTGCATCTGAAAAACATGTGTCTCTGCCAGTGCAGGGCTGATAGGGTCTACATCCACTGGGTCCCTTGGGGTCCCAGATACGCCAGGTATTGGGGCAGAAGGTATCTCATCTGTGATTCTGGTTATGACAGACCTATTGGGAATCAAGTTGTGTCTGGATGAGGGAGGAGTTCTGGAGCTCTAGGTGTGCTCCAGGTGACTAGGAGCCAAGATGTGGCACTGACTGAGATGAAATTTTATACTTTTGGAATAATAAGCCAAAGAAATCTACCCTTCTTCCATTTGCTTTGTTAATGGTGGTTTATCACAGCATAAATATAGTAATTACTATGCATTCCTATGTTATGTGTATTCTGTTAATCGTTTTCTATTTTTCTGCTAGAGAATAAAATAAATCTCTAGTTAATGAACTACCACCATCATATCACAGACATTAATGAAAATATATAACAATAACCTCAAAGTCCACATGAGAGATAACCTATGTGAATTCCTTCTTTTCAAATATATGTTACTTCAGGAGCATAACAATCTCTCCTTCCATCCATTATCTTCAATTTGCCATGATTTTAACTTTTTAGTTGACTAAAGGTCCATCAAGGATATAAATATACTTATAAATCTACACACAGAATACATTTTATCTACTAAGTTCATAAGGGAAAGAAATGGCTACTTTTCTTAGCACTTGTGAGTATTGCAGGCAAAAACATGAATTCCAAAAAATGCAGTGTTTCAGTAGTAGGGCTTAGGGTCACTTCAGTATTTATACAGGAGTAATACAGCGAGGCCATATAAAAATCCTAGGTTTTCAAAACATATGTACTGATATACAGAGTACTGCAACAGTTTTCATATCACTAGGAATAACAATAGAATAAGAAGAACTTAAATGATCCATATTTTCTGAAAATATAAGGCAGTGCTTAAAATCTGCAGCAAAAAACTCATAAACACTTTCAGCAAAGTGGACTGACAGAAAATAAACATTTAAAAGTCAACAGCTTTTGGATTAAACCAATCTGGTGTTTTGGTTCTTTGAAAATTGGAAATAATATTACATAAGGACCCAGTTATACCACTCCTTGGCATATACCCAGAAGATGTTCCAACATGTGCTAAGGGCACATGGTGCTACTATGTTCAAAGCAGCCTTACTTAAAATAGGCAGAGGAAGGAAAGAAACCAGCTATCTTAAAACAGAGAAATTAATTCAAAAAATGTGGTGCATTTACAAAATGGAATATCACTCAGCTATTAAATTAAAAACAATGAATTCATGAATTCTTAGCCAAATGGATGAAACTAGAAAATATCATACTGAGTGAGGTAACCAAAGCACAGCAGAACACATATTGTATGAACTCATCGATAAATGGATAATAGCTTAAAAGCTCTAATACCCCCGATACAATTTACAGGTCACATGTAGCTAAAGAAAGAAGACGAAAGTGTGGGTGCTTCAGTCCTTCTTAGAAAGGAGAAGAAAATACTTACTGGATCAAATATGGAGACACAGTGCATGACAGAGACTGAAGGAAAGGCCATCCAGAGACTGACTCACTCTGGGATTCATTCAAAATAGAGTCACCAAATCCTGACCATATTGTGGATGCTAAGAATTGCTTGCTGAAATGAGCCTGATATAGTTGTCTCCTGAGAGTCCCTGCCAGAGCCTTAAAATACAGAGGCAGAATCTCACAGCCAATCATTGCATTGAGGATGGGGGTCCTCAATGGAGAAGTTAGAGAAAGGACTGTAGGGTTAGAAGGGTTTTGCAATCCCAAAGGAGGAACAACAATATCAACCAAATCACCTTCCCCCGAGAGGCTAAGCCCCAAACCAAGAAGTTCTCATTGCTTTGGCTGTATATGTAGCTGAGGATGTCCTTGTCAGGAATCAAATAGAGGAAAAGTCCCTTGTCCTATGAAGGCTTGATAAATGTCACAGAGTAGGGGAGTCAATGATGGGGAGGCTCAGCATGTGGTAGATGGGGAACACACTCATAGAATCAGAGAAATATAGAATGGAGTAAGTATCTGGGAGGGAGGAAACTGGGTAAAGGGAAAAACCTTGAAAATTTAAATAAATTTAAAAACAATTAAGTAAAATTTGAAAATTATCAACACCTTTTATATATGCCAACATTGTGCTTGTTGAGAAGAAATAAAGAAAATAAAAGCCAATTCCTAATAACCTTTTCTAAAATTATAGAGGCTGGGAAATAGTTGAATGGATACAGCACTTGATACACAAAGGGAAGGATAAGAGTTCATATCTCAGGTACCCGGGAACCCAGATGTAACAGAATGTGCCTGCATATCTATACTCTAGAAATTTGGAGACTGGTAATCCCAGGGAAAAGGTGAGTAGCTGGGAAAGCCAAACCATGCTTCAGTAAATAAAGCATACATTTATCAAAGACACCCAACATTAACATGTGGTGTGTACATGCTAATTTACCTATACATACGATCACCTTCACATATGAAAACTCATTGTACATACATCCCATTACCTACATACCAAACTCATCTTCACCTACCTACCCATAAAAACACACACACAGAGAAAGAGAGAGACAGAGAGAGACAGAAACAGAGGAGAAAAGAGAGAAAGAAATAGAGAGAGACAGAGAGAGAGATACAGAGAGAGAGAGAGAGACAGAGAGACAGAGAGACAGAGAGACAGAGAGACAGAGAGACAGAGAGACAGAGAGACAGAGAGAAAGATGAGGAGGAGGAGGACTTTTTAGAAGATTAGTAGGAAGGAAAAACTAAAACAGGCTCCTTGAAAGAGTGCCTTCTTATTCTCATAAAGGTGTCCAGAGAAAGAGTAGGAAACTACTTGTTTATCATCTAGATAGATCCAATACTGGAAGGAGAGAAATCCAAGGCCCTGTTAGCTATCACAATCAGCATTTCTTTAAATGATTTCCAGTCTCAAGCTTCTCACATCGCAAATATATAAAGCTACTAATTTGTTTGTCAACAAGGCTTGATCTTCTGAATTTCCTGGTCTTCTAGCTGTTTGATTATGGAAGGGAATAACATTGATAATCAACTAGACAACAATGAACATTTCCACTACACACATGAAGGAGGATAAAGCAATAGAAGCATATGTATGGAAGTGCTCTACTGAAACATATTTCCTTGGAATCTAACAAAGAAAATGAAGAAATAAAATTCAAAACCATGGGAAAGAATATTAA
Organism: Apodemus sylvaticus; assembly: GCF_947179515.1. NCBI lineage: Eukaryota > Metazoa > Chordata > Mammalia > Rodentia > Muridae > Apodemus > Apodemus sylvaticus. Next base: position 318,055 of record NC_067496.1, on the reverse strand, counting down.
TTACTGAGTTAAATGATACAAAATATACTATTCAGTTATTTTCTTTATGAAACATAATATTAATACAAGTTATTTAATTTGAAAATATTTATAATATTATTTTTAATAATGATGTTTTTTAGGAAAAATTACCAAGTATGTAGAGTGACTCACAGTAATCTTAGCCAATCATAAACCAAGTAATCATCTTCAGCTATTTCATAAAGGAGTCATTTTTGAATTTATAAAAAACTACTAAGTTTTCCTGGATACATTTTCTGAAATAAACATAGTCAGTGTAACTAAAACTGAGAAACAATTTTGTGGTGGCATTACACTTGCCAAGGTAATTCTCAAAGGTCTATATTATCTGAATTGATAGCCATGATTCCTATCCATTTAATCCTGAAGCATGATCTTCATGCCTAGTGGGATAATTCTGGTAAAAAATTCAATATTTTCAAAGATCTCAAAAGACAGGAAATTCACATAATTGAGTAAAAAGTTATGATATGTAATATCTAGTATATGGATAAGCATAGTGAATACGGAATTAACCAAGAATATAATTTAACTTAGATCAAAGGAAAGGAATGTTTTTCCCTGAAGTAGGCACTTAGAAAAGTGAAATTACTGAGGTAAATTGTAGTTACACAAATAAATGGGGATATGAACATTCGGGAACTCCAAGTAATAAGAACATATTCCAAAGCATTAAAGCAAAGGAACGGGAAAATAATTAGATGATAGAAAATGCCCCTATGCTTCTGAATGATGATTATAGGCTGTGTAGCCAAAGGTGAAAGAGAAGTTTTAACTCCAAGTAATAAAAGCATGTTCCAAAGCACTAAGGCAAAGGAACAGGAAAATAAATAGATGATAGAAAAGTGCCCCTATGCTTCTGAATGATGATTATAGGCTGTGTAGCCAAAGGTAAAACAGAAGTCTTTCACAAAAAATCAAAGATAAAACCCAAATAATTGGCTTTCATCCAGCAAGATCAAAAACTGCTCAAAGAATACTGGCAAGGTGTGCAACAAGCAAACCAAGTTTTTCTTAGAGTAAAATAATTTTCTCATCCATGTTCTAGTTTTCACCTTTCGCCATATATCAACTGCTTTACAGACATGACCCTTCAAAGAATCAACTTCACTACAGGCTTCAAAATTCATTCTGTGCAACTATGCTCCAGGTGTACCATTGGAATGAAAGTAAATGCTCCATGTGGAGATACTAATATGAGCCTCTAGACAATTGTGTGTTCAAGAGAAGTATATGACCTTTCAAAAGCAATCCAAACATGTATAAGTTATTGGAATCCAAGTTTTTTACTGTGGCAGACAGAACAAATGTCTAAGTTCATAGGTGCTACATTCAGGAGTCCTACTGTGTCTGTGTTCTAAATCTAGTCAAACACAGATAAAAATGTTGAAATACAACTTTCATCAGTACTATAAGGAGATTATTGTTTTATCCTTACCTTCTGAAAAATTACATAACATTTGTAAAATAATAATATTGCAATAAGTATTATTGAGTTATTCAGATATGATTTCAGCATGCAGATATATTCACAGTTGTTACAAATTTATCTAGGATAGGCATTCTTTTTTTTATTGATATATTTATTTACATTTCAAATGACTTCCCCTTTTCTGAACCTCCACTCCCCGAAAGTCCCATCAGTCCCCTTCCCGAGACCAACTGTCACTAGAGTTCTGTGTGCTTCGCCTTCGGGACATGTTCACAGTTCTCGGGAGAGATTGAGCCGCTCTAAAAGGATCCTGCCTGACTACTACTTGCTGTGAGTCATCATTGGCAAGTACATTTCCCACCCTTTCTGGAGGGGGCAGTCCATTTCCCGTTTCTTGTTCAATTTCCATTAATTCTATATGGCTATATGTGTGGAGAGAGGCCTGCAAGACTCAGCTCTTAGTTTACACGGGACAATGGACCACCCGTTTCCCAGCCTCCAGTGACCGGGACTCCCTTTAGTGTCCCCCAAAAGAATACTGACACCTGACCCCAATGGAAGAAGGACTTGCTGGGTTCCCAGCCTCCCTGGCCTTGGACTCCCTGCAGTATTCCCCAACCAGATTATCAGACCCTTCTTCAACGGGAGAATCATATGACCAGCAGAGACCCGTGGTACTTTGTATCTCCAGGGCTTCTTAGACAGAATAAGGACAAGTTCAGGAGTTCAAAGCCCTATGAGGACCATGGACTCAAAAAACAGGATTTTCATGTTACACAAGAGTTACAGAAACTCAAACTTCTTATACAGGGTTCAGCCAATCAGAGGACTCTGGACCCTCTGAGGGATTGGAAACAGAACAAAAAATGGTCAGTTTCACTTCCTTTGATGGTTCTTGTGGGAATGAGCAACCTACTGTCCAGGGACACTAGATCATCTACTTTACAGATGACCACAAGTAAGAGAGTGGCCTCATCTTCTCTGCACATTCCTGGGAAGGTGAAAAGAGGCAAGCCTATGTCTACTAGGTTTGAAGGGTCTATGGGTTTTCACCAGATGGATGCCATAGGGCCTGCAACATATACAGAACACAGTATTAGAGATGCCAGTGAAAAATTCAAACAAGATCAAACAGTACCTGGGCCATCTTTTGCTGCTTCTTCTGCTGGCCAACATGGACAGGTAATTCCCCCACTTTTTCAAGATTATTTACACCCTTCCCTATCTAACTAAGGGGATCTGAGATTTTCCACTTCTATGCAAGATTCTCAGGGATGATATTCTTGACCTCACCAAAATATTTCAAGGGTTGGTGGAATATTCTATACCTGCCGAGGCATTGCAAAGACCTCCCACTACTGCTGAAAAGAAAATCCTTCATGTTTCCTATTCTGGAAGGAGTTTCAAAATTTTATCCCCTACCCTACATGTCTCAAATCTTCCCTATTCTTCTCCAAAGCATATTGCCCAAGTACCCTCCATTCATGGGGAACTAAACAGGCCCCATTAGTCAAAGAGGAATCCAAACCTTCTTGTCCCAAACGTACGTTCAGTGATTTCTCATTGTCCCAAAATGTATCAAGTACTACCATCACTCCCAATATAAGTTTAAATGTTTTGAGGGATGCCAAAGTACAGAAGAGAGACAAGTCCACTTACAAACACAGTCAAACATGTTCCCTCTCTCTCCCAAAATGCACTATGCAATCTTTTTCCAGTAAAGTGAGTTTGAGACCTGACCCTGCTGACCATGGGGATATCAGAATTTCCCCAATCAAGCAAGAATGCTTTCCAACCACTCTAAAATGTTCACAGATCATCTCCTTCAGTCCAATGAGTAGTGAATGAAACCACAATCCCTCAAGTGAGCCTCACAGTGCTCAAACCTGACCTAGGAGAAACAAAAATTTCTACATCTTCACCAGAAGTTCAAGGAACTAAATGAACTCTTGAGAGTTCCAATCATATGCAAAATGTAGTAGAGACTCATGAGTCGATGCATGGGTCTCTTGTGCCTTCTGCACATACGCAAATTGAACTAGCACTCTCATCATGTACCACCGGGCCTCTGATATGTTTCCAATCTGTCATAAAGGCACTAGGATTGTCCCACTCTACAGAAGAGACTCAAAGACAAGTTCTCAAAAGTGATATCCCACAGAAAGTGAAATTAAGCCATTCTCTTGCTATGAAAAATGAATCTGAAGATATCCATTTAATCAGAAGAAGAATGAAATGTACTCCCTCTAAACTAGTCTTCCAAAAGTCCAAAAAGGACTAAGATTTATTCAAATATCCCCTACATGCCAAAAGGGCCCTCTTGACTTGTCATCAGAACCGAAATAGACAAGGTTGTGCTCAATCATTCCCAGTGAGCCATGCAAGCTCTGTACAGTACTCTGAAATGATACACCATTCTTTGTCTCCCAAAGGTACTCTAGGACATTTAGAAACCATGGAAGAGAATGTAAAAATTCCCACATGTACATCACAGATGATAGGATTTCCAAAATCTTCATCTGTTTCCCTATTTCATAAAGAGACTGCAGGACAGTATTCTTCTACAAAAGGAATTGTAGCGACAGGTCCATCTTTGATGACTTCTATGAGTCTATGAAAAGACTCATAGATCCGAAACATCTTCAGAAGGTGATCTAGGACATATTCCAACCCTTCCAAAGTTTTTGGATCCAATTGTGTGTGAGCAAAAGACTAAGACAATTGACATGTACACACAAGAGTTTGTAGCATCCTGTACAGCTAATAAGTGGGATTTCTTGCATTCTCCCTGTACACAAGAATACTTAATACCTCCTCAAACTTCACAGGAGGCTATGGGAACTTCCCTATTTCCTAAAGGGAATCAACTGCCTACACCATCTACAGAAGATCCTACAAAACCTTTTGCATCTTTATGTAGGGCTGTTGCTCATTCCGCAGACCCATAAATATCTCCAGAACATCTTCCAAATACACCAAAGACTTTGAATTCTACCTCATTTTCTGAAAGAGACCTAGAAAATGTTTTACCCATCAAGCTGGATATGAAACCTGATACTTCTGTACAAAAGGTGTTATCACCTTCTCTTTCTAGAGAAAGTTTTCCTGGAACATCCACAAGTAATAAAGAAGGCCTAGAAACTTCCTTAACTTCTCATGAGGCTGTTAGACCTCTCACTTATGCCCGTAGTACTCAAGGAGAGACCACAGCTACACAGGTAGCTTTACTATTTTCCCTTCCAGTTGAAAAAAAGTTCAACATTTGTACAGGTACATTAAACACATTATGATCTTCCCCATCAGACCAAGAGGCCTTAGGATATACGATATTTGAACAGGGTACTTTATAGTTACCTTCATCTAACCAAGAGAGTTTTGTTTACATGCTTTTTCTTGGGGGAAAAAGTAGACATTTCCAATCTACGAAAGACATCCCCAGGCATTTAGTTTCTAGAAAACACAAGTTAAGTGTTTATCCTTCTGGTAAAGAAGACTTTGGAACTTATGCAAAAATGAGGCTTGTATCATCTCCTGATGACAAGGAACCATCAAATGTTACATCTACTCCACAGGTGAGTCCTACATCTTCTATATCTATACTTAATACCTTGGAATATTTTACAAATGACCAAGGTACTATGGAAAGTTATCAAACTACCAAAGGACATGCTAGACATTCCATTCCTTTCCAAAAGTCTCGAGGGCTTTCTGTCTCTACCAATAAATCACTAGTATGTTCACCATCTCCCCCAGAAGATGTGGGACTTTCTTCATGTCTCTCAAGTGCTCCAGAATATTTTACCTGTGCTCAAGGAGAATTGTTACTTTGCAAATCAATCCTCAGGACTACACAACCTCTTCTGTATTGCAAAGGGACTAAGGCAAAGTCCACATCAAAAAATATCATGTAGAAGTATTGCCATTAGCCCAAACACATCTGAAAACTTTCATTTCATTTAAAGAATCTAAAAGTCTTTCTACCTCAAGCACTTTTGCTGGAGAACATTTCCCATCTACCCTAAGATCTCTTTCTCCATCAAAATGTAGCCAGGGATACCTAGAAACTTTACCAACTCCCCAAAAGTCTTTTGGAGCTTCTGCATCTTCCCCTGGAGTTTTGTGTGCCCAGGGAACAAAAGAATCTTTGCTGTATGGTAAAGGTGTTCAGAAATCTTTTCCATCCTCATTAAGTTTTGAAGGATATTTTCCCCACATCGCAGGAGATCTGAAATATTCCTCACCAGCACAAAGGTTTTTAGGATATGTCCCTCTAGCTCAGACCCTTATGGAAACTTCTTAATCCTCACCAGGGTTTACAAGAACTTTGATGTCTTTGCCAAAGACTCTGGATCTTTCCCCAAAACCCAGAGTAATACTGCTGCTTCACCAACGACCCAAGGAACTCTTGCACCCTTGTTTTCTCTCCCAACTAAAATTGGAACCTACCAATCTACACAAAAGATCCTCAAACCTATTACACCTAGTCCAGAACATATGTTAATTTCCCTTTCTTCCACCATGACTCCTGGATTCATACCAGTGGCCCCAAAGCCTCTAAGCTTTTTTCCATCTTCTCATGAGACTCTATCAAATGTGAAACCTACTCCAGGAAGTCTAGATTTATCTCAGTACGGTTCAGGGGACCTCCTAAATGAAATGCCATCTACCCAGTGGCAACTGGGAACTCCCTCAATCTCAGAAGGGTTTGTAGCAGTTTTGTCTAATGACCAAGCGGCTGTGAGACAGTCCCTCTTGAACAATCCACATCTCCACAGGTGGAGATACTCTGTGCCTTGTCTAGGTGATATGGCACATCCGTTCACTTCCCAGGGAACTAAAGGATCATTGCAACCTGAGGGTGTGTATATCGATACATATTCACATGCTCAGGGATCTCTAGTACATTTGAAAAAAGTCTCAGATTTTCCAAGACATAAGCATCTTGGTCCTGTGAGAATTTCTATACCTGCTCTTGCTTCAGAGGTTTTTGTATCTTGTTCTTCTTCTTGCCAAGGATCTCAAGAGTCTTTTTTATGCAAAAAGGGGGATGTAAAAGACTCACTCTCTGCACCAAATGCACAGAGACATCCATTTACCACTCAGGTCCTGGAAACATTGGCAAATACCCAAGGGCCACTAAACCTTCACACACCTTCTATTCCGAATGTGCATATTTTGCAATCTACTCTTGGGAATTTTTCTTTGCAAAGGACTCTTGATATACCACAGGTACAAGGGAACCTAGAGCCTTTGGTATCTACCCAAAGGAAAGTTACAAAAAATAAATCTGAAATAGAAAATTTGAGACAGTCTCTATCACTATAAGGACCTGAAGAACCATCTCTACATAATACAGGTGTTTTAGGATCTTCCCAACATGTTCATAGGAAGGCCCAAATATTGCCATCTAAACAAGAGGCTGAGAAACGTGCTCTATCTCATCAATCTTCTACGAGCCTTCACAAATATGAAACTACGACTCCAGAAAACTTACTACCCGAACAAAGATCTTCTTCATCTATGCAGGAAACTAAACAAACCTTATCTTCCCAAGAGAGTGTCAAACCTTCTTCATCTGTACCAAATGCTAATAAAGTTCCCCAAATTATATCAGGTTTTTTAAGAAATGTAATGTGTAAGAAAAGGCCTCTTGAAAACTCTATGTCTGTCGAGGGTACTGTGGATTATTTGCCATCTACCACAGGGTTTCAAGGGCATTCAACATATTTCCAAAATAAATTAGGGAAATCGTCATACATGATAGAATCTCAGGATACCTCTCCATCTCTGCAAGAGACTACAGGTCATTTGCCTTATAAAGGGAGTATGATAATGCATAAATCTAAAACTAAGACTTTAGAAAAATTGTCATTTGAACCATTTACTTCTTCATCTACCAAAAAAAGTAAAAGAAAAAAATTGTGTCAACTTCTCAAGGGAGTATGAAACCTACATCATCTGTACCACATGATCATAAAACTCTACAAACAGTTAACACCTCGGCATGGTCTTCATTGACATTTTTCTGATTATTAACAGTATAAGGCACATTTTAAAATGAAAAAAAAAATAAAACTCTACAAACTACATCAGGGACAGTGACAATTGTGAGATGTAATCAAAGGCCTATAAATTATTCCAGGCCTAACCAGGGTACTGTGGGTACTTCATAATTTACCCCATGGTTTCAAGAGCATTCAGCATCTTTCCAAAATAAAGTAGGGCACTCATCACAGAGGGAAGAATCCCAGGATGTTTCTCTGTCAGTCCAAGAGGCTGCAGACACTTTTCCAACTCCTATAGGGCATACACGACATTCACTCTATGACAGTCGATCTCAGGAAACTTCTTGGGAAATCACAAAGGATATAGCATATTTGCTATCTACCAAACTTTGCATATCTGCCAGGACAACTCTAAGTCTTTCACCATGCACACAAAAGTCTCTCCAGCCATCGTCTGCACTGAAGAATCAGGGTACCTCTGAGTCGGCGCAGTTTACTCATATGCATTTATCATCTTTCTCAGGTTCTTTGGTAATGCCTCCATGTGTGTCGAGGACTATATTGTTACATGGCCCAAAGAAGCATGGCCTATCCTCACCAACATACCCAAACCCTCCACCTACTTTGCAGAAAGTTGTGACAAGTATCCCCCATTCACAAGCAACCTTTGAAAGGGATGCATCAGCAAAAATTTCTGCATTGCCCTCACCATTTATTCAGGTTCATGGACAAGCTACCCTTTGTGCACTAACCAATTTGGGGCAGCTTATAGCTGCACAGGGAGTTGAAGAACTTTTGGTTCCTAGCTCAGAGACTCTAGGTAATGAAGAAAGTGAGAAGCAGGAACTAGAACTTTTTCCATTTCCACATGTTTCTCTGGGACTCTCTTTGCCTGCAGAACATACTTTAGAATCTTTGACATCTGCACAAGGTGTTCTGGGACCTTCCGTATCTGCCCAAGGGTCACAGAAACTATCAGAATCCAATCAGGAACCCTCAGGATCTGTGTCACTTATTTCAAAGACGGTGAAAAATCCAACTCATTCCCAAAGGTATCTCAAATTTTCTCCATCTGCTCAACAAACTATACCATGCTCATCATTTTCACCAAAGACTACTAGACACTTCTTATATAGTCAGGAAAATCTGGGAACTTTTGTGTCTTCACCAAGGTATCCAGAATACTCCCCAGCAACACCCGGTGGTCAGGCACAACCATTATCTACTCCATCGGCTGTAGGACCTTTGCTGCTTTCAAAAGGGCACAAGAAAATCTTCACAGCTCCAAAAAGAACATTGTCTGTTCAAAGTTCTTTGTCATTAATCCAAAGGAATGGAGAACTTTCACTACATTCCACTGGGGATTCAAGACTAAATACACACACCCAGAGTTCCTGGAAACATTGGCCATTTGTGGGGGAGATGTGCAATCTTCTCAATCTGATTTAGGATCTCCAGAAACTTTAATATCATCACATCCAAATGAATGTCTGTGTATTTCTTCACAACAAGAGACCACATCCTCTGAACACAGTAGTGTGGGACCTTGCATTTCAGCAAATGTCTCTGAATGAGACTAAATTTAAGCATGTAAATCTAGGATTGTCACCATCTGGGCAGGGAACTGGGCAGCATTCATTAATTGCACAGATCACAGTAGATCCATCCAGATATTCAAAGCAGACTTTGGGTATTTTGCCAACAATTACAGGATCTCTGGGTTCTACCCAAAATTATCAGGCGCTCCCAGAATCTTTGCCATTTGATCAAGGGCCTCTGGAAATTTCTTTATCTGCTCAACTGACTCTAGGCTATTCTTCATCTTCCCAAGAGGTTTTTGGACATTCCCTGGCCAAGGGTCTCTAAAACTGTCCAGTTCTAAACAAGGGGCTGTACATACTGTGTCATGTGCTCAAAAGAGATTTAAACCTTCAACTTCTTGCCAGTAAGCTAGGAGATATTTTTCTACATCTTCTCAACATGCTGCACAAAGATCCCTATCTTCCTTAAGGGACACTGGGCCCTGCCAACATTGCCAGAAATCTCGAGAAACCATTTCTTATTCACCAGAAGACCTAATTAGCTCACCATATATACCAGGTCGTGACCAGCAATTTGTCCATACTTCATGGGTTCTAGGAGCTTTGCCACTATCTTCTCAAAAGCCCAAAGAAATTTACAGGGCCAAAGAGGGAAATTTGCCTGTGCAAACTTCTTATTTCCATATCCAATCAATTTTAGAAAATTCAGCAAATGCCACATGAATATCAGGACAATACAAAGAATCACAGAGTACTTTAGACAATTTGACAGAAGTGAGGGGGGATGTAGCATCTTCTCAATCTGATTCAGTGACTCTAGAATCTTTGCACCATCACCTCCAAAACCTACTAGAAAGCCATCTTCTATCCAAGGAGGTGCAGAAGTTTTCCATTCTAGCAAAGGGTATCTAGCACATTTGCAGTCAGCCCAGAAGATTTTGAAACATTTTACCTCATCTCAGGCAACAATGAAAATATCACAGTGTTCCGAATGTTCTCATAGTCATCTTTGTCATTCCTCCTCAGAACAATGGTCTCAAGAATCTTCTGATTCTGCTCATGAATCTGTGAATGTCTGTCTATCTGCACAGGGGACTTTAGGTTTGTCCCCATGTTCACAACAGTCTACTAGACATGGTACACCTGCCCAAAGGCCTTCAATTCCTTCCTTACATTCACAAGGTATAGGAACACAATCCACCTCTAAACACTGCATAGTAGCAGACTCACCATCTAACCCAGTGTATCAGGGATGTACCCACAGTGCTCAAAACGTGGTAAGAAGTTTGAAATCCCACCAAGGATATCTGAGAATTTCAGCAACTGCACAAGGCTCCATAGAGCCCCTGTCATCTCCCCAGGAGACCCTAGGCTATCTATCCTCTGCACCCACTGCAAAAATATCTTCAACAGCTACACCAGAACATGCAGTATCTGATGAATTACCTCTGGAACTTTCAATATCTGTTCAAATTTGTCCCGTACTTTCTTCGCTAAGACTGTAAATTCCTTCTGTTTCTACACTTGAGACTTTTGATCTCTCTAAACATACATAGGAACATGTTACTTCATGCCATGGCCCAAATGAGCCTTTGAGTTCTTCAAAAGTGTTCTAACAAACAGGTCCATCTGCTTCAGATTCTTCATGATCTATGTATTCTTCCAAAGGTCCCATGGCAATCTCTTTACTTGGACAAGCAACAGTAGGTCCTGTATCATCTTCCTTAGGGCCTTTGACAATGTCCTTATGTGTTCAAGTGAATCCGAATCCTTTGTTCTGTGTTCATGAAGTTGTAGTCTCTGCCTTTTTTTTTTTTTATAGGGCAACCTGTAAGTTTGCACCTTTACACATGGTAGGACAGAAATATTCAAGTCTTCACCAGATTTGGAAGTTTCAGCATCTACCACAGAGAGTTTAAGATATTCACCATTTGTCCAATTGTATTGAGAGGTTCACAACCAGTCTTATTGTCTCTGAGACATCACCTGTCTGTACAAAGTGCCTGAGAGACATTGACATTTGTCCAAGGGCCTCCAGATATTTCCTTGTCATATCAAGAGAATCTAGGTGTCTGTTTTGAAAAAGAGGCTTTAGTAAATACAAACTCTCATCCAGAATATCTTGGACTTTCTGAATATGTCCAGGGCATATTAGAAACATTGCCATATATGCAAAAGAGTGCAGAAGTGCCAACAGTCACCCAAGACTTTCAGTTGTAAAGGATTCTCTCAGACTTCCACCACTTTCATCACTTAATCCAGAGGCAGAAGAACATCTGCCATTTACCCAGACCATTTTTAAAATTTCACATTCTAGTCTTGGACCGGACAATCTTTTCCATATATTCCAGGAGCTCTGGTGCTTTTGAAACCTAATGAAGGAGTGCTGGGATCTTTAGTATGTGAAGAAGGGTTTCAGGCAACTCCAACATCTCACCAGGAATCTCTAGAACATTCCCAAGCAGCCCAGTGCCCTCTATCCAACACACTCTGGGTACATCCTTTTCAACAGAATTTTCGGGACTGTCCCTATGTGTACAAGGTGATATAAACCCTATGCCTTCTCATGAAGAATACCCAAGACACTCCCCTTTTCCCAACAAAAGCTCTAGGCATTTCAATTCTACCCAAGGAATTTTAAAATATGCCCCATTTAATGAAGGGGATATCATGTCTTTCCTTCAAAACATGAGCCCGCATTATCTATCTCCTCTGCCTTAAGAAGCATCACTTCTTCAAATACACTGAAAAGGACTCATTCACCATTCTTGATTCTGACAAAGGAGCCTATGGATCCTCAGAATTTCCCCACCTCATTATGTCATCCACAGACTGTCCAAATCCTCTGACCCCCTCATCATACAATGCCCCTTCAAAACTAATGGATACTCAGGATTCCCATTCAGAACATGACAGTGACAAAACATTCTCTTTATCAAAAAAGGGGCACAGATATTCTTCAAATTCCAAAAAAGATAAGAAACTGAAAGATGTTCCCAAGGAGGGCATCTCTACAGAAGAGTACATGCAAGCCTCAGACATTTCACCTCTCCTCATGGGATTCCCAGATATACCAATTCTACCAGGAAAAGACAGAAGAATGCCTCTGACACCCAAGCCACCCTGAAAACGTATTTTTCAAACAAGATGTCATTGAGTCATCTCCAGAAGGAGACCATACCGATAGGTTTCTCAAACTTTCATCATCACAATCGTATGCTATTCACCCTCTCTTTACTAATGAGGGCTCAGAACATGTTCCTATTGTTCAGGAGAGAAAGAAACTTTCCATTAGTGGCAAACAGGAGACCACCGTTATGTTCCCCCATTCTATTGGGATTCATACCTCCACCAGCTCCAAAAGGGAGTGTCCATTATACCCTGTTAGCCAAGGAAATTGAAGACAAATTTTATGTCAAGTAAAGGATGGAATACCTTGCCATTCTTGCCCAGGGAGAGACTCGGCCTTCCAATGTGAATATGGATACTCACTTTGTGACCCCTTCCTCAAAGTAGGACACAGCTATTCTAAGAAAAGACAGCTCAGAAATGTATGCTATAACCAAAATTCAGTCAGTTCTTCAAGGCCTGCCCTTGGAATACTCTGGCTTACCTCTTGTGCCCAAGTTGCTACCACACATTTCCTTCCTAACAAATGGAACCTGTAAGGCTTCCCATCACAGGAGAGTTGCCTAGGGCTCCATTCTTTCTTCTCATGGTATTTTCAGTTTTTTTAATACACAGGCTGCCCTCATTTATCACATTAAGGGTTTTATATGAATAACAGGAGATTAGAACTTTATCTTCTCATCAACCTTCTCTCAAACTTGCAACCTCCATTCCTTGGTTTCTCAGATCCACATTGAGGGATCAGGTAGCCTAAAACCATGACTAGAATCCACCTTCTGTTTAAGAGTAGCTCTCAATTTGTTACTAGAATCATACACTATACAATTTTCTCCTCATGGAGAATAAATAATGCTTCTTCTGAACAGGGAGGACATAGAACTATTTGATCTGACCTAATTGGTGACAAATAAACTCCCTCATTCTAAGGTGAAATAAATGCAACTAAGCCTGATCCTCTCACCTCATAACCTCTTTTCAAAGAACAGGTCCCTGGTGCCTAAGTCCCTAGTGCCTAAAAGTAGCAAAGGAAGCCATAAACTAAGGAAAATTGTCCTACTGTTTCGCAGCATAAATGGGAAAGCCATGTCATGTTCAAAAGAATTCATCTGATTTATCAGGAGACCAAGCTGGGAACTTTCTCCTAGCATGTTTTTGATTGATTACACTGCTACTTTTCCTTCATGATATGGATGTATCAGGTTTGCATGAAGCTTGGTAAGGAAATAATCACTCTTTTCCTACTCTCTAAGTTGACTATTCCTAGGTTTTCCTCTGAAAAAAATTATTCTTTGATATTTCTGCTTTCCACAACATGCTAAGAGGCTTTATGCTTCGAAAGAATCATCTTCTTAATATTTTGTGTGTGTATGCATGAAAATTTTCATTCTGTCCATGGGTCTTCCGCACCAGCAAGATGCACATTTCCCAGTTCCTGAAGTGGAGATCAAATCATTCACAAGGGTTAAAGGGATCTTCAGGCATACTCTGTCTAAACCAGGATGCCAAGTATATTTCAGTGACTCTCAAGTAATGACCTACTTTGTAAGAATCACAGATATCCAAACTACTGTATGGACAAAGGGGGGTTAGATCTCTCTGAACTCTGAACCAGGGATATTCAAATTGCCTAAGTCACTTAATGTTACCTGTCTAGAACCAATGTGCCTCATATCTTTCACCAATAACTCAAGGTTTTTGATGTATCCCCTCAACATCAAATGTGTCAGAAACTTCCCAGTTTTCCAGTCAACATTGATATATAACTGCTTTGAGAACCTGAAATCTCAGACATTCGTTTGTTGCTCAAATATCCTTCAAAGTTACCACATCAGAACAAAAGTGTCACTTATATCCTCAATGACTAAAGAGGCCCTGTGATAAATGACATAAGATGCAAAGGACTTCAGACATTGTCAATATCATAAGAAGGCAACAAATACAACACTTTTACTATCAACATGCAATAGCATTGATGAAGTCACAGAGGGGATTCGCATGCACTCTTCTACAACCAGGAAATTAATGCCTCCAGCTAATAACTCAAGCAAGACCGAAGCAAACTAACCAGTAACTTGAAGGGGGCTGACACCCAGTTGGATCTTGAAGAGGGTCTTAGCCTTGTTTGCTCTAAACATATTTAGACATCAAGATTATGCCAAAGGAGTCAGCTGACCTTCAAAATGTGTTTTATTATACTTCTGTCTGCACTGGGGGAGGACTGATACAAGCCCCTCTGATGATGTAAGCTACAGAACTAACCTTGTGACTGAGCATTTTGTCTCAAACATTCAGGCTTACCTGTAGTGTTCTTCAGACTGAATCCTTGTGACCAAGAATGCACAAGAAATTCTCTCTTTGTTCATGGCTGACTCGGCTATACACTTAAACTAAGAGAGACCAGATGATCTCTCTCAGGCCAATTTGGTTAGGAAATGCACCTTTAATCGCCACCAAAAATAAACCCTCAGAAAGCTGTGGATTAAAGTCCCATGCCATTAAATAAAAGCCCCAGCCTGGATCCAAAGCCTTCTATCTTAAAGATTCTCAACAGAAAGTTAACTGTCTTCCACCACCACTCCTGTGTGGCTTATTGTAAGTTTAAATAAGAAAGAGATCCAGGGTTTTGACATGAGTTGTCAGAAGAAACCTCACATTGCTGTCAAGTCTGCAGTGGATTCCTGAGAGAAAAGAAATTTCTCTGAAGGTATGAAGACCTAGAATGCCTGGACCATCCTCCTCTACTGAAGGTAAACATGGATACTCCCCTACTGGCCAATGGGGTTGAGGACTTTTCTTCATTCCCAAACTTTGGTAAATTTCCTCCCATGACTTTGACCTTAAAAATTATACCCTTTACCCAGTGTGCTCCCATAAGAATACCTTTTGCCCAGGAAACCATAGGATATATTACGTCTGACCAAGGAATATTTCTCCCTCCTGCCATAGTTTACAGAAATCAAGAGGAAGAAGCATAATCTTGAAACTTATGCCACTTCCTTGACTACAGTCACTTGACATGGTATAAAATCTTAAGTTGTAAACTTCTGTCTGTTTGAACTTAACTTGCTGAGGAGATATATCCAAGCTGTTTATGAATCATGGTATCAATATTTGATCTCCTCATGATTCAGCTAATGAGAAGGATACCCTATTCTCTTAAGAACAGTCAGAAGGTGAGGAAATGCTAGGACATCATGATGTAAGGTAAGCAATGTAATTTTTGTTCAAAATATAGGGATTTTTATACGTTGATCATCTTTCCTCTTACAAGGACGTCAGCAACTCCTTTCCTTCCAATGATACTCACTCCTTCTACCTTTGATTACCTAGTAATCATATCTTCACACTAAAGCCAAGATAGCCTTAGATCATTCCAGTTTGTTCAAAGGATACAGGATATACAGATGGGGAAAGTACTTGGAAGCTAGTGAGATAGACTCTGAACTTCCCTCTAGTACTCACTGTAGCTTGGAAAATTCCCCTGATAACCATGAATAAACTAGATATCTGTTTTCTGCAAAACATAAATGGGGACCTCTCTCATATGGAGCAAGACATGCAGGATTTCTCCTGTATTGAAGATTGACTTACAACTTTCTATTCAAAGACCTACATGTTCCCATGATATTTCTTCATCCACTCCTTGATTTTTGAAAAGGCACAGAGAACTACCATGCATGAGGCTGAGCCTCAGTCCTTCCCTTCCCTAACAATGTAGCCTTGGAATTTGTGCCCCCTGCAAAGAGGGATGTAAGCTACTATTTTTGGACCAAAGGAACCTCACACTTTCCTTACGTCAAAAGTGAAATAAGATATGATCTTTGCAATAATAGTGTATTGTGCCTTGTATTGCCAAATATTCTCTTGTGACTTCAAACTGCCTAAATATATATGTTCTCTAAATAAAAAAGATTCAAACCTTTCATCAAGATGGCAAGTGAAATATATCATTTCTTTTTGGTATGAGATCCTAGTTCCTATGTGTAGAATTATTGACTGGATCCTAGGATTTGCTTTTCAATCCAGTCACATTGTTCCTGCCCATAATACAAATATAAGAAGACAACCCAACCAGGGAAAACCATCCAGTATGCTTGAAACAGGCTCAGGTTAATGCCTGAACTATCTCAAATTAATCACAAAATGTGAAATTCCTTACAACTAATGAAGAGTAGGAAGCTGAATAGCAGTGGTGGGAATTTCTTTAACTGAAAAAAGTAACAGGGAAATTAAGGCTTACCAGGATATTACAAGACACTCACCCCCTTTGCAAGCTTATTGTAACCTGTAACCTTGCACAACAAGATTTCAAAGTTTTCTATTTCTCATGGGGCCCAATATTCCTCTCTTACAAAATAACCTTAGTTCTTTTATTTCACAGAAGAGAATATCAGACTTCCATCCTACAGCTATGCCTATTACAGACAATTCCCATTTGCCAAAAGTGAACTAAAGTATTATTTTTGTGAAAGACTCTTAAACTATTTCTTTGTTGGAAGAAGGACTAACTCATTCCTCTTCAGACTTTAGAATCTCAAACATAAGGCTTTTGTCATTCCCTCTATAGAAGAAAATCTAGTAACATCGCATTCAGTATAGTAGAAAAGAAACTATGATTTCCTCCATCAAAAACAAGGGCTATTGACATCCAGTTCCTGGCCCAGGGTATAAGTGTCATGAAACAACGATAACAGAGACCCTATTAGGTTTGGTTTCTATGGTGAAGAGGGTCTATTTACTTCCATCGATATAGGAGCTTCAGATGGACTTTCTAGCTTAGAGATGCTCAAGAACATTGTTTCATTCAAAAGACAACTTATAGTTGACTTTAAATTTATATTGCCTTAGTGACAATCTCTGTGACCAAGATTTTTGGACAAAACTGCCATCTCAAAGGTGAACTTCACATATTTCTGGGTGTAGGACAGAAGTCAGACAATAGAAAGGTAAAACTAACATGCATGCTATCTTCCTAGAGATGGTTATAAAAAATGCATTGTTACCATCTCTCAATTATAGATGGTTACACACCAGAACAAACTTCAGGGAGACCCAGAGTTCAGACAACCACTCACCCTGTTGGAATATCATGCTGATTGTTTCTTGTACTCTTCCCTACAGTATATTCAATGGATGGGTCTTTGAAGCAGAAATTACATATGGAAACAAATGATGCAGTACCATAGTCTTCTCCCACTTCCCAAGATTTTGTATGATTTTTTATTCCCTTCTACAAGATCCAGTGGAAACTGGATCTTGCTATTTGGATAAACATAGCTAGGCTCTTTCTTGCTAAGCAAAGCAATTCATGATGGCCCCAGAAGTTGCTCTTATAAATACAAGTTTCTCCAATTGGACGTATTTTCCAGTCATCTCATCCTATTTGAATGAAGGATCACCAGTCTCTTCCGCTCTTACAAATAAAATCCCAAACCTTCCATTTCTGTCCACATAATGTTTTAAGAATGAATGGAGTTTACTATTCGGATTTCTAAATTTTCATTTTGCCCAAGCGTACCAGGTATTAAGAGTCTTAAGAGAATTCTCAAACTGTATATGGGCCTCAAACATAAACAACTAATGGTGAGCTTTAGATAATTTCTCTTAACCATGGCTATTTAGAAAACACAGGAATGGACAGAAAGATATTACATGATGCTATTCTTTGTTAACAGAGCCTGGAACTTAGTTTATCTGTTTTATATCATTCTTTGAGTACACATAAATAACTGATGATAAGGTTCATGGAGTCTTACAGACTAAAAATCTTGACCTATGAATAACTCATAGATTGCTACCAGGTCTACCAGGCAGTAACTGAAGATGGGAATCTTCTAAACTGTGAAGAAGCCCTAGTATCCAGCTCAATGTAGGCTGGAATATTCTATGTTTGTAAAGAGCTTTTGTACTTTAAGCAGAATTTATGT
>NC_067495.1:150930856-151077314 GCF_947179515.1 Apodemus sylvaticus | reverse complement strand
TATTTCATTTTTCACATGGGCTTACCACCAAAATCCCAATGTGGCAAGATACCTTGAGTCGTGGACTTTATTCCCAAATGTTTCTCTCTTATGCACTTTTCTCCTATCAAGTTACACACTTCATTGTATTGCTACTAACATATGCAAAAACAGCATATCTGACTAATAAAAGTACCTACCATTTATTGAATATTTTCTATATACTTATTGAAGGGGCTTAAAAAGGGAGAGGATTGGGGGTTAAGGAAGTGTGGCACTGCGGTGTGGGGGAGGGGGTACCCAGGCAGGCCCTTTCCTGTGCACCTCTGCCCCCTGAGGGACCACACACACACAGGCATGGTATAGAATAGAGTTTATTCAGAGTAGGGGGTGGGAGTTAGTGGTGGAGAGTGGCAGAGAGAGAGAGAGAGAAAGAGAGAGAGAGAGAGAGAGAGAGAGAGAGAGAGAAGAGAGAGAGAGAGAATAGAAAAAGAGAGCTACCCCCTAAGGGACCACACACACACAGGCATGGTATAGAATAGAGTTTATTCAGAGTAGGGGGTGGGAGTTAGTGGTGGAGAGCGGCAGAGAGAGAGAGAGAGAAGAGAGAAGAGAGAGAGAGAGAATAGAAAAAGAGAGCTACCCCCTAAGGGACCACACACACACAGGCATGGTATAGAATAGAGTTTATTCGGAGTAGGGGATGGGAGTTAGTGGGAGAGAGAGAGAGAGAGAGAGAGAGAGAGAGAGAGAGAGTAGAGAAGTGGAGTGGAGGCTGGCCATGACCAAGTGGAGGTGGGGGAGGAGAGCCCAAGGGGCGGAGAGGTGAGAGTATGTGGGAGAGTAGAGAGCAAAGAGAGGAAAAGGAGGAGCAAGTAGCCCCTCTTATAGTGGGCCAGATCTCTGGGGCAGGGCATACCTGGCTATTGCCAGGTAGGTGTGGGGTGGAGCTTAGACAGAACCCCAACACTTATCTTACTTATAATAGCAAATACAGTGACTACGGAGTCAACTAGTTGATTCCTGACTCCCACCTCCATATTACCTGACACACAGATATTGTTCATGACCTCAGGCAAACATTTTCTTTCATTGAGATTTTGGGACATGGGTGAGAATATTTCAGATGTAAGACATAACTAAAGTAGTCCCACATAAATAGGTTGATCTCAATTCTATAAGTAAAAATAAGTTTTTGGCCCATGGAATCTTCTAATCTCCCAGGGTTCAATCTTAAAATGCTAAAAGAAAATTGAAGTAATTTGTTTGTGTGTTGTGATAAGCATTGTGACAGATCCAAAAAGGAAAAAGGGTCATGAGGAAGAGAATCCATGAATCAGTGACTGACCAAGCAGGGAGCTAATTAACTTGAAGCTTCTAGCAAGAATGTAGTGGTATAAATGATATATTTGTATTGTCAGTCAGTTAATAAATGCTGTCTATCCTCTTTCAGGTTTTTCAGGGGAATCAGGACTCATCCACACCTATGGTGAATTCTCTAGACCCACCATTACTCACTCGCTATCTTCGAATTCACCCCCAGATCTGGGAGCACCAAATTGCTCTGAGGCTTGAGATTCTAGGATGTGAGGCCCAGCAGCAATACTGAGGTAGCCTCTGCATCCCCTGCTTGTTACCCTTCTTCAGCTCAAAGTTTGTCTTAATGTTTTATTGATATGAAGAGACACCATGACCATGACAACTCTTATAAAAGAAAGCATTTAATTGGGGCTTACTTATATTTTCAGAGGTTTAGTTCATTATCATTGTAGGAAGCATGGTGGCACACAAACAGACATGGTACTGGAGAAGTTGCTGAGAGTTCTATATCTGGATCACAGGCAGCAGGAAGATAGAGACACTGGGACTGGCTTGGGCTTTTTAAACTTCAAAGTCTACTCCCAGTAACACATTCCCTCAGCATGACCATACTGATTCCAACAAGGCCACTTCTCCTAATCTTTCTCTGTAGTGCCACTCCTTGATGACTAAGCATTCAATTTTATGAGCCTGTGGAGACCATTCTTATTCAAAATACCACAAGGATATTCCCTCACCAATTCAAGACCACCATCCCTCTTAGGCTTCTACATTACATACACACTTTTCATACTACCATCATTTTATTTAAAAGCATACAAACATATATCACCCTACTCTGACACTTTCAAAATTATTAATTATGCATTTTCTGAAAACAACTCTCAACATTTGGAATGGAAACTGTGAAGCACCACACTAAATTTTATACTTTCAGTATCAATATATGTTATGCACCATCAAAACCAAAAAAAATCCATAACAGAATCAGAACTAGAAAAAAATTAGCTTTATATCCTCTTAAATAACTCATGTCCAGGCTGGAGTGATGGCTCAGTGGTTAAGAGCACCAACTGCTCTTCTGTAAGTCTTGAGTTCAAATCCCAGCAACCACATGGTGGCTCACAACCATCCATAACAAAATCTCACACCCTCTTCTGGAATGTCTGAAGACAGCTACAGTGTACTTACATATAATAAATAAATAAAACTTTTAAAAAATAACTCATGTCCATTAACTACATTCATTCATTCCTGGTCGCCTTATATTTAGCCTTCCATGTTCTCTTTTCTTCATGTTATACTGTACCCAAATGTACATTTGTTTACATATATCTAATATATATATATATATGTGTGTGTGTGTGTGTGTGTGTGTGTGTGTATACACACACACACACATATATATATATACATACACACTATTGTTTAGATTATACATATGAGAGAAACTTACAGATTTTTTTCTTTCTGAGATTGTATGACCTCATTTAATATTATACATTCTAAGTCTATCTATGTTCCTGAAAATTTTATCGTCATTTAAACTTTAATTTAAAACCTGAAAACACTGAAACTTTTAGGAAAAAAACACATGAGATACCCTTCAAGATATCAATACAGGCAAGAACTTTTTAAATAGAACTCCAACACTAGGAACATTTTCTGGGTATATGCCCAGGAATGGTATAGCTGGGTCCTCAGGTAGTACTATGCCTAATTTTCTGAGGAATCGTCAAACTGATTTTCAGAGTGGTTGTACCAGCTTGCAATCCCACCAGCAATGGAGAAGTGTTCCTTTTCCCCACGTTCCCTCCAGCATCTGCTGTCCCCTGAGTTTTTCATCTTAGCCATTCTGACTGGTGTAAGATGGAATCCCAGTGTAGTTTTGATTTGCATTTCCCTGATAACTAAGATGCTCCTACATGTAATAAGGGCTCATGCTCCACTATGTTCATAGCTGCCTTATTTATAATAGCCAGAAGCTGGAAAGAACCCAGATATCCCTCAATGGAGGAATGGATACAGAAAATGTGGTATATATACACAATGGAGTACTATTCAGCCATTAGAAACAATGAATTCATGAAATTCTTAGGTAAATTGATGGAACTAGAAAGTGTCATCCTGAGTGAGGTAACCCAGTCACAAAAGAACACACATGTTATGCACTCACTGATAAGTGGATGTTAGCCCAAAAGCTCAAAATAAACAAGTTACAATTCACCCTGCACAGGAAGCTCAAGAAGAAGGGCTTAAGTGAGGGTGGTTTGGTTCCTCTGAGAAAGGGAACAAAATACTCACAGGAGCAATAAGGGAGACAATGTGTGGAGCAGAGACTGAAGTAAAGGCCACCCAGAGACTTCACTACCTGGGGATTCATCCTATAAACAGTCACCAAACCCTGACACTACTATGGACGACAAGAAGTGTATACCAAAAGGAGCATACCATGATTGTCTCCAGAGGGGCCTTGCCAGAGCCTTACAAATACAGAGGCAGATGCTAGCAGTCAGCCATTGGACTGGGCGAGGGGTCCCCAATGGAGGAGCTAGAGGGTGATCCAAAGGAGATGAAGGGAGTTTACAGCCCCATGGGAAGAACAATGATTTCGGCCACCCAGATGCCCCAGGACTCCCAGAGACTAAACCATCAACCAAGGGGCACACATGGTTCCAGCTAAAAATGTGGCAGAGGAATGTCTTGTTGGGCATCAGTGGGAGGAGTGGTCCTTGGTCAGGTGAAGGCTCAATAGAGGCCCCAACAAAGTTGGGTGGAGGAGCATATATGTGGAGGCAGGGGGTGGGAGGAGAGGTTGGGGGTCTTTGGGGAGAGGGAAAATCAGAAAAGGTTTTACCATTGGCAATGTAAATGAAGATGATGTTCAATAAATAAAAAATAAATAAAGCAACAGTTAAAGTTAAAAAAAAAAAAACAACTCCAACTCTGTAGGAACTAACCCTAAGTATCAACATATGGGATTATATGAAAAAAAATTGTGCAGCAAGAGAAACAACCATCAGTTAACATACAATCCAGAGAATAAGAGACAAATACCAGCTACACTTCATTAAAGGGCTAATTAATATCCAGGGGATAGAGAGATGGCTCAGTGGTTAAGAGCACTGGCTGATCTTCCAGATATCCTGAGTTCAATTCCCAGCAACCACATGGTGGCTCACAACCATCCATAATGGGATCTTATGCCCTCTTCTGGTGTGTCTGAAGACAGTGTAGTGTACTCATGTACATAAAATAGATCTTTAAAAAATCATTTCAAAAATATCTGATAAGAAAAGTTGAAGGTGATGTGGAAAGAAAGCAGCCTTGATTCACTATTGGTGGGGGTATAAATTAATGCACCCATTGTGCAAATCAGTTTGGAATTTTTTAAAAATTAAAAATAGAACTACCATATAACCTAGCTATTTCACTCCTGAACACATATGTTCATACCCAGGAATGAACATGGGTTCATACCCACATGAAACTCCATACCCTAGCATAAAAATATTTGTACTTTTATGTTTATCTTGCTTTATTCACTATAGCTAAGAATTAGAACCAACAGGTGAATGTGTAATACAAATTTAATGTATACATACATAAATATTTATAATGGAATGCTACTTAGCTCTAATGATAATAGTCTTCTAAAGGAGATATTTTTAATATTTCTATGGGAAAATACAAACTTTAAAGTTATATATTAAAGGACTTTACCAAAAAAAAAAAAAAGACCTAACTTCTGTTTTGCTCCTTCCTTCACCTAATTTCCTACTAAAACAAAAATACAGTGGAAAATTTTATACTATACTTCTATAGTTGAAATATCAAGGAATCATGCAAAAAATGCAACTGTTGAACACTCCAGTATCCATTGCCACATTCTCACCAGAAGCTTGGGACTGTTTCACTGGTCCTTCTACCTCTATACTTTATTATGATTACACAGATATATCA
The DNA here is from genome assembly GCF_947179515.1 of Apodemus sylvaticus. Classification (NCBI taxonomy): domain Eukaryota; kingdom Metazoa; phylum Chordata; class Mammalia; order Rodentia; family Muridae; genus Apodemus; species Apodemus sylvaticus. Next base: position 151,072,052 of record NC_067495.1, on the reverse strand, counting down.
TGGCAGCAATGACAGTCAACTAAACAGTCAGAGGATGCATTCAAAATTTACAGCCCAAGATGATTTGAAAAAACCAGAAAAAAAAATTGTCCCAGTCTCAGAAAAGGCAAAAGAAACATTTGTTTCATGCTAATGCATTTTGTAGTTATCCTATTTGACCCTTCTGTGACTTCTTTGGGAACTAGTACACAACTATCAAAGTCCACAACTGACAAAACTATAGATGGTATGGTTTTATTTCCTTTAAAATTCTAATCACTTGGGCTGGAGAGATGGCTCAGCGGCACTGACTGCTCTTCCAGAGGTCATAAGTTCAAATCCCAACAACCACATGGTGACTCCCAACCATCCATAATGGGATCTGACACCCTCTTCTGATGTGTCTGAAGACAGCTACAGTGTACTTACATATAGTAAATAAATAAATAAATAAATCTTTAAAAAAAGAAAAGAAAAATTCTAACCACTCACATCTAACTTAATAAGGTGATTTTGACAGTCTTTTTCCATTAATGATGCAGCTCTATTTCTCAGATGCTTTTGGAATCAACTGTTTTAAGTTATGAATTTAAAATAAAACATTGATGCATACAAATGAAAGCCTTTGAGAATTATTTTAATACTAGAAATAAAAATGTGAACGCCGGGCGGTGGTGGCACATGCCTTTAATTCCAGCACTTGAGAGGCAGAGGCAGGTAGATTTCTGAGTTCGAGGCCAGCCTGGGGTCTACAGAGTGAGTTCCAGGGCAGCCAAGGCTACATAGAGAAACCCTGTCTTGAAAAAACAAAAATCAAAAAACAACAAAAAAATGTGAGCAATGAATTGTACTTCAGTAGATAAGTATTGCCTTTTAAATACTTATATATATAAATATTTATAGATAAATAAAGAAGACACGAAGTTTAGAAGGGATAGGAGGATAAGAGTGTACCTGGGAGAAGGTAGGTAAGTGTGGAATATAATCAAAATACATTTGGTGCATTGTGAAATTCTCAAAAGAATTAATACAAATATTTTATGTAAAAACAAAGACATTCACTAATAGAAAATCCAATTTGTGTATTGTAATACCAGACTAAATTGTATCCAGAATAAGAAGGTGTGATATATTTTTTGAGAGAGGAAATAAAATCACAAATGGAGCTTCAGTCTGTGAGAAGAGCCTACAAAGAGTTGGGACATGAGGAGTTGCTATTTAAACATGAAGGAAGGAAGGAGGGAGGGAGGGAGGGAAGGAAAGAAATTAATAGCTTCTAAAAAATTGATATCTCATTGGCAACAATGGAAACCAAAATAGATTCACTGTACTGTAACATACATTGTAAAGTAACTGTATATGTATATTGTAAAGTAATTAAATAACTTTTGACCTAAAAGTTAAAGAGTATTAGGTAGCACATCAGAAGTTTGATCACCAGAATTTGTATTACAAACAAAAGGTTGGACAAAGAGGCTTGTGCTTGCAACCAGTTCTGGGGAGGGGAATCCTTGGAACTTACTAGCTAGCCAGCCTAACCTACTTGGCCAGTTTCAGGGTAGCAGCACACTGTCTCAAAAACAGGTGGATGATGCTTGCAGAACAACACTCAAGGTTGTCCTATGATCTATATACACAGTCACATACAAGTTCACTTTCACAAACATGAACATTCATACATACACAAGGTAGAAAGTGTTGATACAATACAGCCATGTCAACAAGTGAAATAAAAAACTTGAAAGACAAATTATCTTTATGCATCCTTTCCACTGTTACAAAAAGAAAGACCTATAGATGTAAACTATAAAACATAATTTGTATAGTTCTATAGTTCTTCAAATGAGTTAATTGGATTTATATTTGTATTTAAAATGACACTTCACAAGAAGTTTAAACAAAGTTCTGCTAATAAATTGAAACTGTTAAAATTTATTTACTAGATTAGTAAGTAGATGAAAGAAAAAATCAACTAGCCATTTCAACATTTTCTTTCCTTCTATATCATTAGTTTTAAGATAAATGAGTGGTTAATGCAAGAAAATAACAGAAATATAAAAAAAGAAATCATAAGAGTTTTTAGTTGTGTATTATCTCTGAATGACATTGTCCTTTTCTGATTCAAAGAGAAAGTAGTCTCTTGTGTCATACTCCATTTTGCCCAGTGCCTCTGCCTGGCCTTAGGGGAAGGAACTGAAGTAGGCACAGATGTCAGATGGACACAGGACAAAAGATTGGTGATCTCTGGCCTTGTAACTTTCTAACTATGCTGGATGCCGAAGCTCATGAATATGGAGACTGTTAACACTTTTGTTTATTCTGTCTAAACTCTACTTTCCTGTTCAGTGCTAAAAACTTAACTCTTATTATTCTGTGCCTCATTAAGCACTGAGGAAACTTAACTCTGTTATTTACTTTATAAATTTATTTATTTATTTACTTCATAAATCTCTGTGCTTGATTAGCACTTGGAAACATAACTCTTGCTTACTTTATAATTCTCTATGCTTGATTACGTTCTAGAAAATTTAACACTCACTTTAATTCTCTGTTTTAACTCTGATCCCAGCACTTCTCTATCGAATTAACACCTCTTTCTGAACAAGGGGATTAAGTAAAGGATTAATTGCTAGGGCGCCTTTCTCTCTTGCCTAGAAGCCTCACCTCTCACTGGTCAGGTGAGAGGGGAGGCTTGGAGCAATAAAACTTTTACTGAACCAGGGGAAGTTTACAAAAGGAAAAACTTTTACACAAGCAAATATGTATAAGCATACATACATTCATATACACACTCATACACCTTCATACATTCCTATTGGGCTCAGTTACTTATACTAACATACTTAACACCCACACACCTATGCAATATGGAGCAAAGCCCAAGTACCATCCAAGAAAGAACTCACTCATTATGGATGAAAAAATAAGCTTCAACTTTTATTGCATGGAAAAAGTTTCTACCCTTTTATCTCTAAATGAATTAAGAAACCTGTCTAATTGTAAGTAAAGCCTGCCTACTGCTTTCTGCTCTCCCTGTAGCTCCTTCTCAATCTCTTCTCTCCTTTTGCATTCTTAGTTCTACTTTCTTCTTTTTCTCTCCTCATCAGCTCAGCTCCTCATCTCTGTAAAGCTTGTTTTGCTTCTACTCTCTTTCTCGCCATTGTTCTTCTGCTCTCTACCTTCTGACTTAGTTTCTCTTTCTACATTCTGTGGTCTTACTTAAAGTCATCATTCCTAGTTTTATACTTTCCCAGGACACAAGATCACATGGCATACCAATTACCAAAATTCACCACAAGTTTAAACAAATTCAAATCATAAACTGAATAAGTTTACAACAGAGATGTTTACATGTATTTTCATTAAGAGTAGTTATCTAGCTAGACATTCATTATCTATCACTAGCTCCACAGGTTCATTGAGAGTCTGTAATTCTTATGTCTAAATTAATATTGAAGTTTTGTATCCATAAACCCAGTAAATATTTTATTTTCTGTCCTTGCACCTTTAATAAATCTTTTTTTTCTTTTACAACCTTTAGTTAATTGTTTTGTGACCAGGCCGGCGGTGATGGCATATGCCTTTAATCCCAGCACTTGAGAGGCAGAGGCAGGCAGATTTCTGAGTTCAAGGCCAGCCTGGTCTACAGAGTGTGCTCCAGGACAGCCAGGGCTACACAGAGAAACCCTGTCTTAAAAACAACAACAACAACAAAAACCAACTTGTTTTCTAAACTAAAGGAATTTATTCCTAAATAGTAAATCTGTATGCTTTACATCCAGTGCAATTAGCTTGTAACACATGAACTGCAGATTCCCAGTTGCAGCTTTCATATTACAGAGAGTTCTAACTGTAGTCCTTATTATAAAGGGCTTGATAATTACTAGTATAATTTTTTGTTTATTTTTTGTTAGATATATTCTTTATTTACATTTCAAATGATTTCCCCTTTCCTGGTTCCCCCCTCTCTGAAAGTCCCATAAGCCCTCTTCCCTCCCCCTGTTCCCCAATCAACCCCCTCCCACTTACCTGTCTTGGTATTCCCCTCCACTGCTGCATCTAGCCTTTCCAGGACCAGGGGCCTCCTCTCCTTCCTTCTTTTGGTATGTGAATTGTGTCTTGGGTATTCCAAACTTCTGGGTTAATATCCACTTATCAGTGAGTGCATACCATGTGTGTTATTTTGTGATTGGGTTACCTTACTTAGGATGATATTTTCCAGTTCCACCCATTTGCCTAAGAATTTCATGAATTCATTGTTTCTAATGGCTGAATAGTACTCCATTGTGTATATATACCGCATTTTTTGCATCCCGTTGAGAGATACCTGGGTTCTTTCCAGCTTCTGGCAATTATAAATAGGGCTGCTATGAACATAGTAGAACATGTATCCTTATTACATGATGGGGAATCCTCTGGGTATATGCCAGGAGTGGTATAGCAGGATCCTCTGGAAATGACGTGCCCAGTTTTCTTAGGAACGGCCAGACTGATTTCCAGAGTGGTTGTATCAGTTTGCATTCCCACCAGCAGTGGAAGAGTGTTCCTCTTTCTCCACATCCTCTCCAGTATTTGCTGTCCCCTGAGTTTTTTCATCTTAGCCATTCTGACTGTTGTGAGGTGGAATCTCAGGGTTGTTTTGATTTGCATTTCCCTGATGACTGAGGATGTTGAACATTTCTTAAGGTGCTTCTCAGCCATTCGATATTCCTCAGGTGAGAATTCTTTGTTTAGCTCTGTACCCCATTTTTTAATAAGGTTATTTGGTTCCCTGGAATCTAACTTCTTGAGTTCTTTGTATATATTGGATATTAGCCCTCTATCAGATATAGGGTTGGTAAAGATCTTTTCCCAATTTGTTGGTTGCTGTTTTGTCCTTTTGACAATGTCCTTTGCCTTACAGAAACTTTGTAATTTTATGAGGTCCCATTTGTCAATTCTTGATCTAAGAGCATAAGCTATTGGTGTTCTGTTGAGGAAAATTTCCTCTGTGCCCATGTGCCCAAGGCTCTTCCCCAGTTTTTTTTTTTTTTTTTTTTTTTTTTTTTTTTTTTTTTTTTTTTTTTTTTTTTTAAGTTTCAGTGTGTCTGGTTTTATGTGGAGGCCAGTCTGGTCTACATAGCAAATTACAGGCCAGCCAATGATACGTAGGAAGAACATACTTAAAAGCTACAATAAAATTGAAGCTTTTAGTCCAACTCACTGGGATCCAGATTATCCTTCAGACTTCCAATGAGCACCATATTCCCTTTCTGTGATGTAGCCCTTTAAGCTTCTCTTTCTGTATGAATCCACTAAGCTTGTAGTATCATAATGCTCAGCAGTCTTCCTGAAAGGCTTCTTTTTTAGAACATTATCCCATTTGCAAAAGTTTTTAATGTATAATCTTTCAAAATGTTTATAATGTATAAAAATAATGTATTTTAAGGTATAATCTGTGATACCTTAGAAAAAAATTCTAAGCCCCAAAGACACTTTGATTTCTGTTAGTTCTTGACCAACAGAGACCTTTTTCTCATTGCTGGGAATAAGCCTAGGATCTCACACATACTAGGTAAGCACATGCTCACTAAGCCATATTCCCCTAAACCCATATAGTATTTATCACATTACTGTAGCAAAGGGCTGCTACTTTAGTGTATCCCAAGAAATACCAAATCATTCTGAAATCAGTAGTAAGAAATGCTAGTTAATATTGCTGTCAATGTAGCCTGAAGAGTCACAGAGGCCTGTTGTGACACACATAGGTTCTTGATTGCCACATAAAATTTCAGAATGAATCAGAGTGAAGCACAGTTAGTGGGGTTACTTGTTAATATCAAGACAAGACCCGCCAGGCAGTAGTGGTGCACGCCTTCAATCCTAGCACTTGGGAGGCAGAGGCCGAGTTCGAGGATTTCTGAGTTCAAGGCCAGTCTGGTCTACAAAGTGAGTTCCAGGACAGCCACCCTGTCTCAAAAACAAAAAACAAAAAAACAAAAAACAAAAAACAAAAAACAAAAAAGACAAGACCCATTTGTAAGAGTTGAGTGTGAGCATTAGAGGCTACTCCTGAGTACCTTAGCAATAGTTCAATATGTGATTTGAGGGCTTTGAAACTATTTAGTCTACAACTAAACTTAGTTATTATAGAAAATATGCACTGGTCTGTAACTTTAATTTTTTTCAAAGCCTACTTTTAATGATGATTTTTAAACACTTTAGCCTCCCTTCTAGCCTACCACCCAACAGTTGTAGACCTGTTTGGAAATGGTTCTGTGGAGCAAATTTCATTTGCATTATCAGGAAATCAGTAGTTCAGTTCATAGGTTAGCAGCAGCAGCTCTGTCCACTCACAAACACGTCACAGATATACCAGCAGTCCAGTTCAGTAGTGTCAGGAGAACAGCAGTGGTGGCACGACCTAGAAGTAACAGCTAGACCTTGACCGAATCAGCAGGAAGGACCAGGAAGGACTCCAGGTGTTCTTTGCCATGTCTCTCACAGCAAAGTGAAGATCAGCAAAGACATCAAACCAAGAACCTACACAGCTACCTCTACCAGCAAGTCAAGCTTCTCCAAGCCAAACCTCAAGGTCCTCTCCCAGTCCATTGAGTCCTACTCATTCTCCCTTCAAACACCATGTGTCCACCACAGGTCTTACCTCACTACATGTCTTGCCTCAGCATCTGTCTCAGCTGACATCACTCTGCCAATCAGAGGTCTTGGAAGTGGCATGAAACTGCAGCATACCACCAGAAGATTTTTGTTGCATTCCTCGCAATGAAGTCCTGACAAATGCAGCTCAACTATGTAATGTAAGGCAAACCAATACATGTGTGTCATTAGCGAAGAATCCTTCATCATGTGTCCTTTCATGTGGTTGCTTTAGCAGAACATCCTTTCACCTGTGTCTGCTTCAGTGAAACATTCCTTCATGAATATGCTTTAGCAAAACACCATCCAACAGAAGTGATTTTCCAAAGAACCCTTAAGTTTCCACCTCACTGGTATATTTAGTTTTCTTTTCCAAATAATTTTATCTTTGAAGAAGAAATATTTTAAGGTACATAATATAGATTATTATCTGGAGAAATAATGCTAGTTGAGATAATCATTAAGCAAAGTTATGCCTTGGAAGTGGCATGAAACTGCAGCACACCACCAGAAGTTTACTTAACTTGCAAGAAGCTTGACCTTAAGACATAGTTTATTAGCCTATTTAACTTTTGTGATGTATCTTATTATGTTTGCAGGTGATCTAGTCAGTTATATAAAAATTCCTGAGTATCAGCCAGTGAGGGATAGAAATCATAACTGAGGGAAAATCTTCTTCCCTTCTTATATATCCTGTGTTTCCAAGCAAATTATCCTTATTCCTGTTATATTAAACGATTTTCCATTAATAATATGAAATACCATTTTATTCATTAAAACTTAATATATGCATTATTATAATGTATACCTAATATGATGTAGTGAAAAATATTTTGGCTTCTTCACACCTAAGAGAGTATTAGTGTGAAAATGAATCAGCTCACATATGCATGCTTGGGTGGAAAAAAAGCTGTCTGTTCCTTTAACTACCAACTAGAGCCTACTTGGGTGTCAAAGGTGGTTAATGATATCATAGAATGGTGGGATTCTAGCTGGAATTCCAGAGACTTAAGAGGATGACTGGTTATATTCTTCTGAAGGCTTTTGGCCTCTAAATACCATAGTCTAATCCCACTGTTTCATTGGTTACCTTTGTTCTTAGTTAATTTCAGGTAAGTGGCTTTACACCAGATCAACCTCTCTTTAAGTCCCTTCCAAATATAAATAAACAGGTCTGTTATAAATATCTTAAGTAAAGAAACCCCAAATATTGTTATCAATGAGATGGCTGGGGGGTTTTTTTGTTCTACTTGGATGAAAATTGTGGATATGTGAGGAAAAAGTTTTCTAGTGCTTGTAGTCTTGGGCCTTTGAGTGTCAAAGGTTCATGGGCTGGGGAGACTGAATCAGAGGTCTATAAATGACAAGTCAAGAGAACCAGAGAGTTAAGGCCTTTGATCTTAGAAACCAGAAATTTATAGCTATAGGTGTTCTGGCATAACTGCTTTACATAACCAAACCAGTAAACCAGTTCTCAGTTCTAAACAGCAGTTTATAACAATAGCAATAGTCAGAAGCAGTTAATATTACAACCCATTGATTTAAGGCAAGTCTCTCAGGCTTGGTATAACTCAGGAACTTTTCTGAAGACTAAGGCTTATAGTCATTAGAAAAGTTCTGCTTTCTCTAGCCTTCTGTCACTACTCTGCTGCCACTGCCATCCCCTGTGCTATTACTCCCAAACCTTTGCTGCTACTCCACTGCTGCTAGCTCATTCCACTTCACTCAATTAAAAAAAAAAACAAACAAGTAGCCAAAACAATAGAATTCTAGAAAACCTTTTATTAAATAGATCTAATATTGCAACCCTGGGGAGTGGGAGTGTAAAACAGAAAGGTTTCTCTCTCCCCACTTACTCAAAAATGACCTGAACAACCTGGCTAAAATATGCAAATGAATGGTTGTATTTGCACCACTGACAGCACAGCTCCCAGTTCCACCAATGACTGACTTCTTGCTGAGTTACTGAGAAGCTGCTCTTTCTCCCATCTTGAGTAAGATTAGCTATCATGTTAGGTCATCTAAACCTCATCAAGGCTTTTCTTGCCAAGAATGATGCCTTCCAAGGCCAATACAAATTTTCTAGAGCAAGTTTGGCTAGTTGGGAAAGGTAGGATTTCAGGTTTTTCAGCCTTTGCCTGTTGGGTATTGAAATGAAAAGTAAATGACTATTAAATCATTTATGATCAGCCAGGCAGTGGTGGCGCACATCTTTAATCCCAGCACTTGGGAGGCAGCGGCAGGTGGATTTCTGAGTTCGAGGCCAGCCTGGTCTACAGCCAGGGCTACACAGAGAAACCCTGTCTTAAAAAAAAAAGATCATTTATGATCGTGACTATTTGTCATTCATGAGAGACATCCACCATTCATTTATTCAAAAAAAATGATTGGGCTGGAAAGATAGCTCTGCAAGTAAAAGCACTTACGTCACAAGACTAACAACCTGAGTTTAATCCCTGGATGCTAAAATAAAAGGAGAGAATGGGCTAGCTCTCAAAAGTTGGCCTCATGTGCACATAATGGCGTATATGTTCCTAAACATACACAATAGTACATAGATTAAAATAAAAATATTAAATACCTGAATATGTCATAGGTAATGTTCAGTAGCAAACAAAACAGGGGAAAAAAACTCTGTACTCATGGAGAACATGCCATAGTTCAGAGAACCACAGAATAAAATAAATAATGAAGTAGATTAACTAGATTTGATAAGGTTGATGAAGAAAACTTAAGCAGGTAAATTGACTAGGTGGTTTGTTTGGAAGTGGGACAGCTTTTATAAAGGGATCGCAAGGAAATCTACCTTGAGAAAATGACATTTGAGCACTTTAAACATGTGAAGTAGGATGTCATGGACAGACATGGCTGGGTTTGGGAGAATTCTTTGAAACAGGGATAGCAAGTGAAACATCTCCAAGGAAAGAACCAGACATGGGGCTGAATCACAGTGATCAAGGAAAGCTTAGTAGGACATGAGATCAGAGACCTAATCTGACTACTACTTACAAGATCTGCTTTCTTATTGTAGAAAAAGCTGAAGGGAAGCAAGAATAAAGATGATGATGAGGGGTTTGTGAAGTTTATAAAGCTAACAGGATTACTCTGACTGATAAGATGTAAGATTCAAGAGTGAAAAAAATATACTTTGAATGGTACCCAACAAGCACATAGTTTTACCGGAATTTTATTATTTTGGAGAACCCACAGACTGTGTTCAAGATTCACTGGTATAAATCAATGAATTACCTTTGCATGTGGCAGTTGGGAAGCTTTTTGCAATATAAGTTGAATGAGACTCTGTTCTGACTTTTCAGACAAGAGTTCATGAAGCCTCTGAAGCTATACTGCATAGGACTGCTCTTGTGCCCTCTGGTTTGTTTCTTGTTAGAGACAGCTACTCCGGCTTCAGCTTTACTTACCTTTGAAGTGAAAGAAAAAGGATTGAAATCAGATGCAATGGATGTATTTGCTATTAGGAAGAATGTGTCTGACTTCGAAAGACAGGAGACTCAAGTCTCAGGTCAGGAAAAAAATGCTTTCATGCTGTTTTGACAAATGTTCCCCAAGGACAGGGAACAATTAAAGTTGTTCCAGATGTATTAAGGGAAGTTTCACAAAGGTAGTAAAATTGATTATTTTTAATTTAGCATACCTTCTTTTATTTTTTTATTTTTATTTTTTATTTATTTATTTTAAACTCCAAATTTTATTCCCCTCCCAGTCCAGCCTCTGACTATTCTACATCCATACCTCCTCCCCACACCTCTGTCTCCAGGATCTCTCCACCCTCCCACCCCACCCCACCCCACCCCACCCCACCTGACCTCTAAATTCCCTGGGGCCTCCAGTCTCTTGAGGGTTAGATGCATCATCTCTAACTAAACACAGATCCGGTACTCCTCTGTTGCTTATGGGTTGGGGTCTCTCATGTCAGCTGGTGTATGCTGCCTGTTTCATGGTCCGGTATCTGGGAGATCTCAGGGTCCAGGTTAATTGAGACTGCTGGTCTTCCTACAGGGTCACCCTCCACCTCAGCTTCTTCCAGCTTTCCCCTAATTCAACCACAGGTGTCAGCAGCTTCTGTCCATTAGTTGGGTGCAAATATCTGCATCTGACTCTTTTAGCTGCTTGTTGGGTCTTCTGTAGTGTGGTCATGCTCTGCCCTTTTTTGTGAGTGCTCCATAGTCTCAGTGATAGTGTTAGGACTTTGAACTTCCCCTTGAGCTGGATCTCACTTTGGACCTGTCCCTGGAACTTCTTTTCCTCAGGCTCCTCTCCATTTCCATCCCTGCAATTCTTTCAGACAGGAACGATTATGGGTCAGAGTTGAAACTGTGGGATGCCCCGCTCTCCCTCACTTGATGCCCTGTCTTCCTGCTGGAGGTGGGCTCTATAAGTCCCCTCTTCCTACTATCAGAGATTTCATCTAAGGTCCCTCCCTTTGAGTCCTAAGACTCAAAGTACATGGTCTCTAGTACATTCTGGAGGGTCCCCCAACCTCCTACCTCCCAAGGTTGCATGTTTCCATTCCTTCTGCTGGCCCTCAGGGATTTCAATCCTTTTCTTCTACCCAAAACCTGATCATGCTCCCCTTTCTGATCCCCACTTCTTCTTTCCCTCCCAGGCTCCTCTCTCCCCCTTGTGGTTGCTTTCTTCTCCCTCCCAAGTGGAACTGAGGCATCCTCACTTTGGCCCTTCAGCTTGTTGGCCTTTTGGGGTTCTGTGGGTTGTATCTTGGGTATTCCACACTTTGGGGTTTTTTGACCAGTATCCACTTATTAATGAGTACATACCATACATGTCCTTTTGGGTCTGAGTTACCTTAGTCAGGATGATATTTTCTAGTTTAATCCATTTGCCTGGAAAACTCGGGATGTCCTCATTCTTAATAGCTGAGTAGTATTCCATTGTGTACATGAACCACATTTTCTGAATCCATTCTTTCATGGGACATCTGAGTTGTTTCCAGCTTCTAGCTATCACAAATAAGGCAGCTGTGAACAGAGTGGAACAGTGCCCCCTGTAGCATGGTGGGGCATCTTTTGGGTATATTCCCAAGAGTGCTATTGCTGGGTCTTCAGGCAGATCTATTTCCAATTTTCTGAGGAAACTCCACATTGATTTCCAGAGTGATTGTACCAGTTTGCAATCCGATCAGCAATGGAGGAGTGTTCCTCTTTCTCCATATCCTCTCCAAATGTACTGTTGCCTGAGGTTTTGATCTTAGTGGAATCTCAGGATCGTTTTGATTTGCATTTCTTTGATCACTAAGGACTTTGAACATTTCTTTAGGTGCTTCTCAGCCATTGAGATTTCTCTGTTGTGAATTCTGTTTAGTTCAAAACCCATTTTTTTATTGGGGTTTTTTTTTTTTTTTGATGGTTAGCTTATTGAGTCCTTTATATATTTTGGATATTAGCCCTGTATTGAATGTGGGATTAGTGAAGATTTTTTCCCAATTTGTAGGTTGCTGATTTGTCTTATTGGCTATGTCTTTTGCCTTACAGAAACTTTCCAGTTTCATGACATCCCATTTATCAATTCTTGATCTTAGAATGTGAGCCATTGGAGTGCTGTTTAGGAAATTCCCCACCCCAACCCCCCACCCCCGTGCCAATGAGTTCAAGTCTCTCTTTCCTACTTTCTCTTCCATTAGATTCAGTGTGTCGTGTTTTATGTTGAGGTCCTTGATCCACTTAGACTTGAGCTTTGTGCAAAGTGACAAATATGGGCCTATTTTCGTTTTTCTACATATCAACAGCCAGTTAGACTAGCACCATTTGTTAAAGATACTTTCTTTTTTGCATTGTATATATTTGGCTTCTTTGTCTAAGATCAAGTGTCCATAAGTGTGTGGTTTTATTTCTGGGTCTTCAGTCCTATTCCATTGATCAGCGTGTCTGTCTTTGTACCAATACCATGCAGTGTATATCACTATTGCTCTGTAGTAAAGTTTGAGGTCAGGGATAGTGATTCCCCCAGCCATTCTTTTATTGTTAAGTATTGTTTTCACTATTCTGAGATTTTTTGCCTTTCCAGATGAATTTGAGAATTGCTCTTTCCATGTCTTTGAAGAATTGTATTGGGATTTTGATGAGGATTGCATTGAATCTATAGATTGTCTTTGGTAGGATGGCCATTTTTACTATGTTAATTCTTCCAATCCATGAACATGGGAGATCTCTCCATTTTCTGAGATCTTCTTAGATTTCTTTCTTGAGATACCTGAAGTTGTTGTCATAGAGATCTTTCACTTGTTTGGTTGGAGTTACCCCAAGATATTTTATATTATTTGTGGCTATTGTGAAGGGAGTTGTTTCCCTAATTTCTTTCTCAGCCTGATTATCATTTGTATAAAGGAAGGCTACTGATTTATTTGAGTTAATTTTATATCCAGCCACTTTGCTGAAGTTGTTTATCTGCTGGAGAAATTCTCTGGTAGAGTTTTTGGAGTCAGTTATGTATGCTATCATATCATAGTGATACCTTTACTTCTTTGACAATTTGTATCCCCTTGATCTCTTTTTGTTGTCTTGTTGTTCTAGCTAGCACTTCGAGTACTATATTGAATAGATATAGGAAGAGTGGGCATTCTTGTCTTCGATTTTAGTGGGATTGCTTTAAGTATCTCTCCATTTAATTTGATATTGGCTGTTGGTTTGCTGTATATTGCTTTTTTAAAAAGGTGATAGTCAGCTGATCCAGAGTGGGAATCCCTCAAATTTCCATTTTCACCAGACACATACAAGCTGAGATGATCTGTCCCAGAGTTCCAGTTCTATAAATGGTTTTGCTGGTGAACCTTTTGTCTTGGTTAGGGTTTTACTGTTGTGAACAGGCACCATGACTAAGGTAACTCTTATAGGGACATTTAATTGGGGCTAGCTTAGAGGTTCATAGGTTCAATCCATTATCAAGGCAAGAATATGGCAGCATCCAGGAAGGCATGTTGCAGGAGGAGCTGTTTAAGTCATTCTCAGATTTCTGATGAGGTTGAAGACAAATTTTAGTCTCATAATCAAACTCAAGTTGTTTAACATAGAGAATTTATAGAGTGGATGAAATGGTTTTCAGGTGGCAAACACAGACTAAAATCTAAATATAATACAGGGATAGAATCATAATTTTTTCAGTTAGGAAATGTGGTACTTTTTCTAATTGACAAATTGATTGGCTGGATGTCATTTGTACCTCATTCTGTGTAATTTACTTCATTGTTATGGTTTTGTTCAATTTATATCCAGAAGAAAAATTTTTTTATTGGACAGAAAAGGTGAGGCATAGAGGAGGGTGCTGATACTAAGGTTCCCTAATTGGTTCTTGAGTTGCTAATAAAGATGGCTGAGAGCCAATTGCTCAGCAGAATAGTCAGATGGAACTTCCAGGTCCCAGGAAGAAAAGGCAGACACGGGGAAAGAGAGGAGGCTTATGTACCATGTTTTGGAACTAGCAAAAAGAAGTCAGATAAGGCCTCAGGGAAGCCAGGGCCTGTGGCCCCACTGCAGACAGGTTGCCAGAGATGTTCTGCAAGGGCTGATTTGAACAGGCTTTGAGTTGGAGGCAGAAGTAGAGCTAGAGATGATAGTTTAGTAAGGGCACACATTTCCAGACAGGAGATTCTGCACCCAACAATTGTGCCACAAAAGGCAAGCTGTAAAGTAATAAAGCTGTCTGAGTGGTTTTTTGTTTTTTGGTTTTTGTTTTTTTTTTTTTTTGAGTGTTTTTTATCCCTGGAGCAAAGGTGAGTAGAAAAGAAAAGGGGTTGGGAGATGGTTGCAATCAATGCTGAGCTAAGCTGGGAGGGGCTGGTAGTAGCTCCCTGGCTAAGTCAATGGTTAAAAGTCAAAAGTTCAAGGTCTCTTCTGAGATTCATCTAATCACTTAACTGTAATTGCCAAAGCAAGACAGGAAACCAGCTGGGCAACCTCCAAACTGCATCTCCATGTCTGATGTCAAATCAGTCTTCAAATCTTCAACTCCTTTTTAATCTTTGTTGACAGCAACAATCTTCTTTCTTCTAGGCTGGTCCCACTCCCTGTTAGCAGCTTTCCTCAGCAGATAGCCCACAGCTCTGGCATCTCAAACATCTTGGAGTCTCCAAGGCAACTTCAAAGTTACAGCTTCTTGTTTCAATGTCTGGGAGCCACACATGATCTTCTGGGCTCCTCCAAAGGGCTGGCATCACTTCTCCAGCTCTGTCCTCTTTAGCACTCTAAACTCAGGTTGACTCCACTCCAGTGTCGCTGCTGTTCTTGGTGATCATCCCATGGTACTGACATGTCCAATATACTGGGGTCTTCCACTGCAACTAGGCTTCACCAATAGCCTCTCATAGGCTCTCTTCATGGTACTAAGTCTCAACTTCTTTGCATGACCCCTTCAATCCTGTGTTGTCAACTGCAACTGAGGCTGCACCTTCACCAATGGCTTTCTACAGCCTCTCAGAGTGCCAAGCTTCAACTGCTCTCCAGGACCCCTTCATGTCTTCAAAACCACCTTGGTGACTTTTACACATTACCAAGTACAGCTGCAGCACAAGGTACAATCTTGGCTATTTCTGGAACACAGCTTCTTTGGGCTCTCAGAAAATACTTCCTGGGTGTTGGTGGTCCACGCCTTTAATCCTAGCACTTGGGAGGCAGAGGCAGGTGGATTTCTGAGTTTGAGGCCAGCCAGGTCTACAAAGTGAGTTCCAGGACAGCCAGGGCTACACAGAGAAGCCCTGTCTCAAAAAAAAAAAGTATGGCTAGAAGGCATCTATACAGAAAAACCCTGTCTCACAAACAAACAAACAAAAAATATTTCCCAGATTTCACTTCAGTGGTGCTGGTCTCTTCTTAATCACCACTAATTACTTAGCTCCAGTTAACCAGCATCAATTGTCCAAGTAGTCCCTTCTAGTCTGGACTCTAAAGCCAGAGCCATATGGCTGAAGCTTCTGTTTTCCAGATCTTTCACTGCCTAAGCTTAGCTGTCCTGGAACTTGCTCTGTAGACTGACTTTGAACTCAGAGATGTGTATGCCTGTCTCCTAAGCACTGGGATTAAAGGTGTGTTTCCCCAAGCCTGGATTTAAGTTTTTCTTCACTGAGAACTTGCTCTGTTCTAGGCTGGCCTTGAGTTTAGAGATCTGCTTGTTTTTGGCTCTTGAAATTAAAGGCTTGTATTACCACACCTGGATCTAAACCTAGCTGGATGGGATCTTGCCCCAAGATCACCACTCCTTTAATTCAATTTAATATCCTTGAATATAGGATTCAGCTCCATTCCACTTCATGGTGCCCCTTTAATACTCAAACCATATATTTTATATGTTTCCTTTCTCAGCTTGCTATGCTTGTTTAAAATGCTTTTCAAGAGACTTAACCAGAGAACAAATGGTTCTCTGATGGACATTTCTGAAACTTCCTTTGTCAATGCAATTAATCTGAGTCTCTTTACCTTAGCCTCAGGCAGACTCTTCAGGCAAGGGCAAAAAGTTGCCATATTCATCACCAAAATACTACAAAAATAGTCTGTAAGCTGCATATTGAAATTCTTCACTGAAACCTCTTGGACCAGGTCTGAACAATTCAAACCACTCTTAGTAACAAAGTCTTCCATATTGCTACTAGACTGGTCCATTGAGCCATATTTAAAGCATTCCACTGCTTTCCAAATCCAAAGTCCCAAAATCTACATTCTTCCAAACAAAAGCATGCTCAGGATCACAGTAATACTCCAGTCCCTGGTACCAACTTCTGTCTTAGTTTGGGTTTTACTACTCTGAACAGAGGTTCAGTCCATTCTCAAGGCAGAAACATCGTAGCATCCAGGCGGGCATGTTGCAGGAGGAGCTGAAAGTTCTACATGTTCATCTGAAGGCTGCTAGCAGAATACTGACTTCCAGGTAGCTAGGATGAGGGTAAAGCCCACACCCATAGTAACACACCTACTCCAACAGGGCCACACCTACTACATGACCACACCCTATAATAGTGCCACTCCCTGGGCCAAGCATATACAAAGGATCACACCTCTGAATTTCAGACAGCAGAAAGGTTTGTTTTCTCTGGCCTCTTTCCTTGGCATCACATCAAATCCCCCCTCCTCAAATATTCTAAAGGGAAGACTCAATATCTCTAGCCTAGTGTTGATCAGCAGGCTTACCCCAAAGTTCTTTTTCCCAATTTTCTTTACCCCTTCCTCTTCTATACACAGGGCTGTTGACCTTCTTTCTATTTTGGGGGACACTAACTTCACTCAGCCTCCTTTTAACACTTTCAAACATACTCTAGGTAACACACTTTAAGACTGTCTTATCAGTTTATACTTCTCTTTCACAAAGTAGTTCTTCAGATATTTGAGATGAACAAAATTTTTACCATTTAACTGGCAACACAAAATGATATCCATATTAGAATACCTTTCTAAAATAATGGCTTTTTTTTAGCTTGAGGCATACACATATCATAAGTTCTGAGCAATTCCAAAACCATAATATCTGAGACAACTATTTGATTACCTTGATTTCTCAATAAATGCACATCCTCTTTCTACAGGACTCCGGAGGCCTCAGATGACCAAGTTTAAAAATTACCTGTCAGATTTCTTCAAGAGCTCCATGCCTCCTGCAGCCATTTTTGCTCTTTTTGTCACCATGGCACTAATGGGCATTCTCTGCTGTCTCACGTAAGCTACTATACAATAAGGAGAGGAAATGTGAGGGGCTGGGGAAATAGAAACATTCAGGCCCCATCAGCTGCTCATTTGAAATTAAGGAAGAGTTTCAAGGAAAATCACTCTAGTAGAAAAACTCTGAAAAGACCCTTTAAAAAAGCCTCCATGTGTAATAAGAGACAGAGCACAAGGAGGAACCTATGACCACAACCAAGCATATTAAGAGATGAGGCTACAGATTTCATTGTCCAGTTTTCAAGATTAAGTAGATGTGAATAAAAAGTAGCAACATGAAGTCAAAAGTCAAATTCTTTCTAAATTCATTGGTTATTATCAGCTATGATTTTGAGAGAAATGTATTGCCAAGGAAAAAAACAAGCTGGCATTACACATGCCTTCCTTTGTAAATAATATTTAAATACTTTGACCTTCCAGTAGCCCACCAGCTTTGAAGACCTTTAAGTAGGGTATGTTCCTTAACAGTAGTTGCAGAGGCAGCCATAGTGAATAAAAGACTTGAAGAGCCTCATAGACAATGGGCAATTGACCAGAGAAGTTCTCCTGAAATGTAGAATATAAATCTAATCAAGGTCTGCTGAATAGGATTCCAAAATTCTTCCCCTCCTTGTGTCTCTTTTTGTCCTCCTTCCCAAATGGGAATATTTACGATGGTTACTATTTTCTGAGCCATCATTGTTAGAAGGTATGATGTTTTAGTTCATAGATTACTTAACAAAGCAGAAACATTCCAAGACTTAAAAAAAAAAAAAAAAAAGGACTACCCAGATACTCTGTACTTTGAACTGGACAATGATGTAGAAATTGTAATCTTGTGAAAAGGTGCTTTCTAGAAGCACAAAGGGAAATAGGAATTTAGTATTTAGAGTATTATAATTAGGTATTAATGCCTGTAAGAGGCAGAGAAAAATATGTGAACCTCCTTACAACCACCAAGTCTTGGCTAACCCCATCAGATTTGTCCTATAGTACCCTGAAAAGATAATCATAACACCATTTTGAACATTATTGGATGAGGGCTGCAGAAAGAAGGGCAGCCCTTTGCAGCAGAGGCAAGCTCTGAAGGGGTTAACTCTAGAAGCTGTCTACTTACAGTACCCTGTAAGTAGACATACTTACACATATTACATTTAGGGTACCAAATCTTTTTTCAAGGGAGCTTCTGGGTGGCAAGTTTCCATATGTACTACATGGTGGCTATATTCTTTGAAGTGAAAAGTAAACAGATGGGCTGGAGAGATGGCTCAGTGCTTAAGAGCACCGACTGCTCTTCCGAAGGTCCTGAGTTCAAATCCCAGCAACCACATGGTGGCTTATAACCATCCATAACAAGATCTGACTCCCTCTTCTGGAGTGTCTGAAGACAGCTACAGTGTACTTACATATAATAAATAAATCTTTAAAAAAAAAAAAAGAAAAGTAAAGTAAACAGATATTGAGTGGTAAGAAAGATCTTGTTTCTTCTTCTTTTGTCACAATCTGAAAGCAAGCACTCAAATAAATGAAACACAAAACACAAGAGACATTGATGAAAACATAAAAGATATATCATACATGGTTTTAAAAGCAAGCAGTAATTTAACAGAAATAAAACCTTTAGTGAAAATAACATTAAAGAAAAAGTGATAGATACAGGAGATACATGATTTCTTTGATGAAGAGTGAAAAAAACATCTAATTAAAACACTTAAGTTAAATTTTCATTGTAGACATAAAGGAAGTCTTGAGTCTATAGTCACAAAGGGAGCATGGTAGTGGACACACAGTGGAATCTCAGTAACACTCCTTGTTAGAATATTTCACAGTAGGGACTACAATAGCCTCTCTGTGCTCCCTTCTTCATCCTGAATACCTCTATTTACTACTAGCTGCAGCTGTAATGAATCAGTTCATTACCTGAGTCAATCACCTGTGAAACCTGGTAAATCACCCAATTCTCTGGAAGCAATTCAGGCAGCCAAGAGGACTCACTGGTACTAGCAAGTATACAAACATACATATGCATGGAAATGGAGCATGGTTTATAATGTTGAGAAAAAGCCACAGAGGCAAATGTCTGTCAGTCTGAGCTGGTGAAATAAACCATTGCGTATTCATATAGATTCTATGTTTATATGAAAGGGTACTTATGTAGAAACATATTTATGAAACACTATAGAGGAAAACAAATGGCTTGTATAAGGCATACATTTTAGCCCAAATTGTTATTTTTTTAATTTTTTTGGGTTTTTTTTCAAGACAGGGTTTCTCTGGGTAGCCCTGGCTGTCTGGAACTCACTCTGTAGACCAGGCTGGCCTCAAACTCAGAAATCTGCCTGCCTCTGCCTCCCAGAGTGCTGGGATTACAGGCGTGCACCGCCACCGCCGCCACTGCCACCACCACCACCCAGCCCAAATTGTTATTAAGAACTAAATATAGGGTCTTCAGAGATAGCTCACTTAATGTTATCTGATCATACTCTACCACAAATTCTAAACCCTACTACAAGCACATTTGTGTGTGTGTGTGTGTGTGTGTGTTTTCTTTATGTTAATATATGTGAGTATGGTACATGTGTGTGTGGTTTATGCACATATATGTGTTCATACTTGTGTATCTGAGGTCAGAAGAGGACATGAGGTGTTAGACTGTATAACTCACCACCTTTTTCCTGTGGAGACAGTGTCTCTCACTGAATCTGGGGAAGGTTAGAAACCAACAAGCCCAGGAGTCTTTCTGTCTCTGGTCCCTACAGCACTTGGTGGGTTACAGGTGAGCATGATTATGCTTGTCTTTTTACATGGGTCCTGGAATCTGAACTCTGCTCCTTAAACTTGCATAGCAATAAACACTCTTATCAATTTAACCATCTCTTCAGTCCCTCTGCTTTATTTTTTAGACAAAGCCTCTTCACTGAACTTAGACTTTGAACTTGTACACATACACCACATACACACTCATAAATACACACAAAAAATGGAGAATCATTAAAGAAAACACCTGACACCAAGCTCTGGCCTCTATAGGTATTTACACAAGAGTATTCATTCCCAAATACATGTGTGTGCATACATTGACAACCACATGTGCCAGAAGTGCAAGCACACACACAATATACACCACATTGGAATAGATAATATGATTATATAGTAACATTGTGCAGACCAGGAAAATGGATATAAATATATACAATTGAGCAGTAACCATCATGTCTTCTTTTCTTAGCTTTTTGGTGGGTGAACCAGTCCATTGAAGAACTAGAAGACTTAATGGGGGAAGTGTGGTATCTGATTCAACAGATTCCAAGAGCTGGAGAATGTGTTATGTGCTTAAAATGAAATTAAATTATTGTTTCCATCTTAAATAATGTTTTAATTTTTCCATTTGAAAGATGCATAATAAAAACATAAATAGCTTTACTACAGATTTGATTATAAGAGTAATATTTATTAGAAAAATTTTTAGAAACCTCAGAATAAAGAAAAGCTATTAAGATTATAAGACCTAGGAATACATGCTGTTAACAATTTAATGTACCTCCTTGTCTTAGGGTTTCTATTGCTGTGAAGAGACATGACCAAGGCAACTCTTATTAGGGTGAAATATTTAATTGGGGCTGACTCACAAGTTCAGAGGTTTAGTCCATTATCACCATGGCAAGAAGCACATCAGACATGCAGGAAGACATGTTGCTAGAGAAGGAATCAAGAACTCTATTTCTGGATCCAAAGGCAGCAGTAATCAAGAGAGACTCTGGGCCTGACTTGAGCATCTGACTTGAGCCCACCCCTACAGTGACACACTTCCTCCTACAGGCCACATCTAATAATACTGCCACACCCTATGAGTCTATGAGGGCCATTTTCTTTTTTTCTAATTTTTAATATTGGGAACAACCGCTTATATGTGGAGGTCAAAGGACAGCTTGCAGGAATCTATTCTTTCCTTCCACCATGTGGATCCCAGGGATTGGGACTGAAATCAGGCCATCAGACTCTGGCCTTACTTCTAGTATTTTACTACCATGAGTGAAGCTTTACAACAAACAACACTGAACATATGTCTTTTTAAAAAAATATTTATTTAATGTATGTGAATACACTGTAGTTGTCTTCAGATACACCAGAAGAGTGCATCCACTTCAGATACACCAGAAGAGAACCATGGTGAGCCACCATGTGGTTGCTGGGAATTGAACTCAGGACCTCTGGAAGAGCAGTCAGTGCTCTTAACCACTGAGCCATTTCTCCAGCTCTATGGGGTCCATTTTCATTCAAACAACAACATTCCTTTTGAGATTTATTTAATGTATATATTATTTCTCAAAGTCTACAAAATAATAGTTCTGTTTAAATAAATGTCATGAAACAACAGGGCTCTGTCATCAATTAGGTTTAGGAGGTGCTGGATTAATCACATAAAAATATGTTTCTTTGCTCTCCAAATTCTAAGAACCTTGATAGACTAATACCAACTTCAACAAAGTATAAAATAAGGAATATTGTATAACATGACTTTTTAACATAGTGAATATAATATGTAGTTTAACTACCTCCAAATATAGTATTTAAGGTTTTCTATATATTTGGTATTATAAATGCAATACATATGCCTTTAATCCCAGCACTTGGGAGGCAGAGACAGGCGGATTTCTGAGTTCAAGGCCAGCCTGGTCTACAGAGTGAGTTCCAGGACAGCCAGGGCTATACAGAGAAACCCTGCCTCGAAAAGCCAAAAAAAAAAAAAAAATGCAATGCAAATAATAGTTTAAAAAAATAATTTTATCTTCCCTTTTTTCTGTTGAGTTTTAAATCATTCATTCCAGGGATGTGTATTAAATATTTTCTGTAAACCAGGCACTGTTCTGAGTAAGTAATACTAGCCCTGGATATTATTATTAGAGGATTTTGTACAGCAAGACACTCTAAATGTTATGTTTCTTAACATAAATTGCTGAAAGTAGAATTTTAGGTTATATTCCACGATCGTATTAAGGTTTTAAAATATCATTCCATAAACTGGTTGTACCTATTTGCAATTTAGGCTCTCAGCTCTCCAGAAAGTTGTCCTTAAGACTATGTTATTTTAGCTGGGCTTGTTAGTCCACAGCTTTAATTCCAGCATTAGGCAGGTAGAAGCAGGTGAATCTTTGAATTAGATGACATTTTGGTCTACAGAGTGAGTTCCAGGCCAGCCAGAGCTGCATAGTGAGACTCTCCCTGTTGAAAGAGAGGTTAAGATTGTGTTATTTTAGATTAGAGAGATGGTTCAGATGTTAAGAGAGCACTTGCTATTCTTCAGACCAGCTAGGTCCCGTTCTCAGCACCTATACAGTGGCTCTCAACTGCCTATAACTTCAGTTCTAGGATATCTGATACCCTCTCTCTGGCTTCTGTGGGCACCAGGCATGCATGTGGTATATAGACATACATTCAGGTAAACCACCATACAAATAAAATAATTTTTCATTAAAGAAAAATAATTTGGGACTAGTGTCCCACTATATGCCTTGGTTGAGTCTACAACTCACTATGTGGATCAGACTGGACTGGAGCTCACAGAGATCTACCTGCCTTCACGTGCTGGGGTTATATGCATGTACCACCATTCCCAGCTTAATTTCTTTTTCTTTCTTTCTTTTTTTTTTCTTTTTGTGGTTTTTGAGACAGGGTTTCTCTGTATAGCCCTATCTGTTGTGGAACTCACTCTGTAGACCAGGCTGGCCACGAACTCAGAAATCCGCCTGCCTCTGCCTCCCAAGTGCTGGGATTACAGGTGTGCACCACCATTTCCTGGCACCCCAGCTTAATTTCTTAAATCTTAAAAATAATATTGTGTCAATTCTTTGGTGTTTTGTTTTGTGTATGAGACAAGATACTGCTATGTAGTTCTGGCTGGCCTGAAACTTACTATGTAGGCCAGGTTGACTTTGAACTCACAGCAATTCATTGCCTCAACCTCATGAGTTCTGAAGATACAGGGATGAACCACTACACACAGTTTTTTCCCCTTGGTGATAGATTTCACTATATTGCCAGACTGTCCCGAACACTTAGACCCAAATAATCTTCCTTCCTCAGCTTCTTGAGTGCCTAGATATGTAAGCACATGCCACAATGCCTGAAAGTCCTGGCTTTAAAAATATACTTAATTATACTATTTGTCTCTCTATTTAGTTCCTCCAATTTTTGTTTGTTTGTTTGTGGCTTGTTGTTGTTTTTGAGACAGGGTTTCTCTGTGTAGCCCTGGCTGTCCTGGAACTTGAGTAGATCAGGCTGGCCTCAAACTCACAGTGATCTACCTGCCTCTGCCTCTCAAGTGTTGGGATTAAAGGCATACATCATGACTGCCAGTTTTTAATAATCCTTTTAAAGTAGGATATATTAATTATACAATATATGAGTTTGGTTATTAATGTTTTATTATTTTTTAATTTGTTTACATTCCAAATGCTGCCCCATCCTAGTACGCTCTTACAGTTCTCCCCCTTCCCTTCCCTTCCCCTCCCCTTCCCTTCCCCTTCCTCTCTTCTTCCTTTCTCCTTCCCTTCTGAGAGGGTGATCCCTCCAGGTATCCCCCCATCCTGGCTCATCAAGTCTATGCAGGATTAGGCACATCTTCTCCCACTGAGGACAGATAAGGCAGTACTATTGGGGAATGGATTCCACATTCAGGCTATAGCTTTAGAGGATAGCCCCACTCCAGTTGTTGGGGGACCAAGCTATACATCTGTTACATATGTGTAGGGGAACTCAGTCCAGCCTGTGTATGTTCTTTGGTTGCTAGTTCAGTCTCTCAGAGCTCCCAGGGGTTCGGTTTAGTTGACTCTTCTGGTCTTCCTGTAGATTTATTATTTCCTTCAGGGTCCACAGTCCTTCCCCAGCTTTTCTATAAGAGTCCCCCGACTTCCATCCAATGTTTGGCTGTGGATCTCTGCATCTGTGTAAGTCAGTAGCTGCTCAGACAGCCTCTCAGAATACATTTATGCTAGGCTCCTGTCTGCAAGCATAACAGAATATCAGTAATAGTGTCAAGGAATGGTTTTTGCCCATGGAATGGGTCTCAAGTTGGGCC
Organism: Apodemus sylvaticus; assembly: GCF_947179515.1. Classification (NCBI taxonomy): domain Eukaryota; kingdom Metazoa; phylum Chordata; class Mammalia; order Rodentia; family Muridae; genus Apodemus; species Apodemus sylvaticus. The sequence goes on along the minus strand of NC_067495.1, from coordinate 151,047,704 downwards.
AATTATTGGTTGACCATTTCCTCAGTCTCTAATCCATCTTTGTCCCTGCATTAATTGAAGTCAGGACAAATTTTGGATCAAAAGTTTTGTAGGTAGGTTGGTGTTCTTATTCCTCCACTGGGAGTCCTTCCTGGCTACAAGGGATGGACTCTTTAGGTTCCATATCCCCACTGTTATTAGTCTCAGCTAAGATCACCTGCATTGACTCTTGGGAGCCTCCCCCATCCCAGGTTTCTGGCATGTCCTCAAGATGCCCCACACCTCCCCTCCATCTCCAGCTGCAGATATCCATTCATTTTCCTGGCCTTCTGGCCCTCTCTCCTGTCTCTCCTCACACCTGATCCTGACATACTCCTCACCCCATTTCCTTCCCCATCCCTTCTCCTATCCTGTTCCTTCCCTCCTTTTGCCTCCTATAACTAATTCATTCCCCCCTTCTATGTGAGATTCAAGCATCCTAGCTTGGGTTTTCCTTCTTGTTTAACTTCTTTGGGTCTATGTGGTATATTATGGGTAGCCTGTATTTTATGGCTAATATCCACTTATTAGTTAGTGAATATCATGGATGTCCTTTTGGGTCTGGATTATCTCACTCAGGATGATATTTTCTAGTTCCATACATTTGCCTGCAAAATTTATAATGTCCTTGTTTGTAATAACTGAATAGTATACCATTGTGTAAATGAACCACATTGTCTGTATCCATTCTTTGGTTGAGGGACATCTGGATTGTTTCCAGTTTCTGGCTATTATGAATAAGGCTGCTATGAACATGGTGGAGCAAGTGTCCTTGTGATGTTGTGGGGCATCCTTTGGGTATATGCCCAGGAGTAGTAAAGCTGGGTCTTCAGGTAGAACTATTTCCAATTTTCTGAGAAACGGCCAAATTGATTTCCAGAGTGGCTGTACAAGTTTGCAATCCCACCAGCAATGGAGGAGTGTTCCCTTTTCCTCCACATCCTTGCCAGCATGTGCTGTGGATTTGAGTTTTTTTATCTTCGTCATTCTGATTTGTATAAGGTGGAATCTTATGATCATTTTGACTTGCATTTTCCTGATGACTAATGATGTTGAACATTTCTTTAAGTGTTTCTGAGCCATTCGAGATTCCTTTTGAGAATTATCTGTTTAACTCTGTACCCCTTTTTTATATTTTTATTTATTTATAATCCAGCTGCTCCCCCATGTGTCACATTTTTAAATTGTGTTATTTGGGTTATTGGTGTCTAGCTTCTTGAGTTCTTTATATTTTTTAGATATTATCCCTCTGTCAGATGTAGAGTTGGTGAAGATCTTTTCCCAATCTGTAGGCTGCTGTTTTATCCTATTGACACTGTCTGTCCTTTGCCTCAAAGAAGTTTTGCAGTTTTATGAAGTCCCATCTATCAGTTGTTGATCTTTTTTTTTATTCGATATAATTTATTTACATTTCAAATGATTTCCCTTTTCTAGCCCCCCCCCACTCCCCGAAAATCCCGTAAGCCCCCTTCTCTTCCCCTGTCCTCCCACCCACCCCTTCCCACTTCCCCGTTCTGGTTTTGCCGAATACTGTTTCACTGAGTCCAGTTGTTGATCTTAGAGCCTGAGCTATTGGTGTTCTGTTCAGGAAGGAAGCTGTCTCCTGTACCAATGTGTTCAAGGCTATTTCCCACCTTCTCTTCTATGAGATTTAGTGTATCTAGTTTTACATTGAGGGTTCCTCTTCCCTCAATATCTTCACCAGCATTTTTTGTCAACAGTTTTCTTTATTTTTTAAGGTTTTTTTTTTTTTTTGGATTTTTTTTTTTTTTTTTTTTTTTTTTTGAGACAGGGTTTCTCTGTGTAGCCCTGGCTGTCCTGGAACTCACTCTGTAGACCAGGCTGGCCTCGAACTCAGAAATCTGCCTGCCTCTGCCTCCCAGAGTGCTGGGATTACAGGCGTGCGCCACCACCGTCCGGCTTAAGATTTGTTTTTATTTAATGTGCATGGTTCTTTTACCTGCATGCATCACATTTGATATTACAATATCAGCAAGGGCCAGAACAGAGTGTCAGGATCACTGGAACTGGAGTTACAGATGGTTGTGAGCTACCGCGTGGGTGTGGGTTCTTGGAATTGAACCCTAGTCCTCTGCAAAATAAGCTGTAAGGGTCTATGATTCGCCAAAGAATGATTCTCCAGATTCAAATAGTATGTAAAAGTAAGGAGTATTTTATTTTGAAGAAATCTATCTTGTTGTAGTCTACCATTTATCAATAAGGAGACACCCAAGTTAGTTCTCAGACCCAATTTAAAGTACTGGGGGAATTTTAAGGAAGGGTAGGTGACCTTTATCTTACTTGGTTGGCTTTATATTTAGGGACAGTTTAGAATTATTCTTGGGGGTTCAGGGGCTGGAAACTGTTGTTGGGGAAGCCTGGAAACTGTAGTTGGCCAATTGTCCTTGCCTCAGGCCAGGGAGTAGGCCGGTCAGCTTTTGATGGCTGGCAGTTTCTGATTAGCTTCCTGAGGCCTGGGGTTGTTTTCAGTAACTAACTTGCCTGGACTTTCCTAGTTCTGGGAAACAGAGATCTAGGCCTAGTCTCCTGAAATGTCAATTTGAAGCCTGTCATGGAGTTAGCCTGTCTCAGTCTTCTCAAAGCAAGAACTCTTAACTGCTGAGTCAACTCCTTAGTGCCCTTTGCCAATTTTTTTAGATTAGTACTTTCATTTATTGGTCAGTTTGAACTCCTTTTATAATCTATATACTAATCTTTTGTAAGATACATAGATATTGTGTGTCACACACACAATGATGTACATGTGAATTGTTTTTATTTAATGTGAGGATCGCTCTTGACATGATTTTTAAATTTTTATTATTTATTTATTTGGTTTTTTGAGGCAAGATATCTTTGTGTAACTCTGGCTGTCTTGGAACTCATTCTGAGGAACAGGCTGGCCTAGAATTCAGAGATCTACCTACTTCTGCCTGTGAGTGCTGAAATTAAAGGCATATGCCACCATGCCCAGTGATCTTTTCTCTTTTAATGAGCATTTAATGCGATAATTGTTGCTTTTGTTATTTACAAAATCCTTTTCTCCAGGAAAGTCAGAAAGGAATTCTAACATTTTTTTCTTAAAGTTTCATGAACTTTGAACTGAACTTCTGTACCTAAAAGCAGTTCTAGGAATCAAAAGGAGCAAATAGTTGTCATAAATTCCAAGAAGCAATAAATTCCAAGGAGCAAAAGGAGATTCTGAACAATGAATACCTTGAACTGAAGCCAGCTGACCATAAAAACTAAGGAAATGTTGAAAGACAGCTGTTTGAATACCTGTCCTGTACTCTGACTCAGTCACCTTGCATTCCAGTACTTTTCCATTCTCACCTTTGCCCCAGGATACACATTAGCTATTTATTAATATATCTATCATTACTTGTTCTTTCTTTTTTATTTGTGATTATTAATTATTTATTTTTGCACTCCATATTTTATCCCCTTACCCCCTCTTGAACCCCACCCACCCCTGTCCACCCTCTGACTGTTCCACATCCCATACCTCCTCCCCACCCCCTGTATTCACATAGATGTCCCCACCCCCCTGACCCACTGATGTTCCACCTGACCCATAGATGTCCCACCTGACCTCCCCACTCCCTGGGGCCTCCAGTCTCTTGAGGGTTAGGTGCATCATCTCTGAATGAACACAGACCTGGCTGTCCTCTACTGTCTGTGTGTTGGGGGCCTCATATCAGCTGGTATACGCTGCCTGGTTGGTGGTCCAGTGTTTGAGAGATTTCTAGGGTCCCGATTAAATAAGACTGCTGGTCCTCCTATAAGGTTGCACTCAGCTTCTTTCAGCCTTCCCTAATTCAACAACAGGGGTCAGTTGCTTCTGTCCATTGGTTGGGTGCAAATATCTGCATATGACTCTGTCAGCTGCTTGTTGGGTCTTCTAGAGTTTGGTCATGCTAGGTCCCTTTTTTGTGAGTGCTCCATAGCCTCAGTAATAGTAACAGGTCTTGGGACCTCCCCTTGAGCTGGATTCCACTTTGGGCTTGTCACTGAACCATCTTTTCCTCAGGCTCCTCTCCATTTCCATCCCTGTAATTCTTTCAGACAGGATTGATTATGGGTCAGAGTTGTGACTATGGGATGGCCCCCTTTTCCCTCATTTGATGCTCTGTCTTCTGCTGGAGGTGAGCTCTATAAGTTCCCTTTCCCTACTGTCAGGCATTTCATCTAAGGTCCCTCCCTTTGAGTCCTGAGAGTCTTTCACCTCCCAGGTCTCTGGTGCATTCTGGAGGGTTCCCCCAACCTCCTATCTCCCAAGGTTGCCTGTTTCCATTCTTTCTGCTGGCTCTCAGGGATTCAGTCTTTTCCCTCACCCAATACCAGATAATGTTCCCCTCTCCCCCCACTCCCTCCCCTCTTGTCCACTTTCCTTCCCAGGTCCCTCCCTCCCTCCCCATTTGTGATTGCTTTGTTCTCCCTCCCAAGTGGGACTGGGGCATCCTCTCTTGGACACGTCAGCTTGTTGACCTTTTTGAGTTCTGTGGATTGTATCTCTGGTGTTCTGTACATTTTATCATTCACTTATTAGTGAGTACATACCATGCTTGTCCTTTTGGGTCTGAGGTACTTCACTCAGGATGATATTTTCTAGTTCTATTTGCCTGAAAAACTCAGGATGTCCTTGTTCTTAATAGCTGAGTAGTTTTTTGTTCTTCCAACTACAATAGTGTGGATTCAGTACTTGCTTCACCTCTAATTAATCTACTCAATGAGACTGCCCTTTTCCTACTACTGGTGCAAAGCCACTTCGGCCATATTATCAAGTGTCTGAATGTGTGTCTCCAGTCTCCTTTCTCTCCTGTATTAATGACTCACTTTGCATGCCTAAACCATGTTCATTGCTATACAATAAGGTACTGCAATCTGGAAGGTTGATCCTCCTACTTTGTTTCTCTATAGTACTCTGGCTATTCTACTCTATTTTGTCCTTTCTCCTTCTCCACTTCCTCTTCTTTATGTTCTCTTTTTATTTAAAATGTATCTAGATTTATTTATTTTATGTGTTTGAGTGTTTTACCTGAATATATGTATATATACTATGTGTTTGCCTAGTACCCTTGGAAGTCAGAAGAGTGCAGGGCATCACATCCCCTAGAACAGGAGTTATAGTTGGCTGTGACTCACCATGTGGGGTCTGGTGATTGGATGTACATCTTCTGGAAGAGCATCAAATGCTCTCAACCACTAAGACATATCTTCAGTTCCTCCTCTTTTTTAAAATTTGTTTTATGTGATAATCTCACTACATATTTCAAGCTGATCTTGAACTTGTAGAAATCCTCTTATCTCAGACTCCTGAGTGCTGGGATTACATGTACCACCATGGCCTAGCTACTTTGACTATTCTTGTTTTATTACAGCCTCATACATATCAAAAATAAATTTGTAAAATTCATGGACTTTTCAGGATTGTATTGATTCTATAGAAGAAATTCAGGAGATCTTACACCTTAAAGCAATGGAGTCTTCTAAATCATGGATACAAATTATGTCTTTATTCATAACTCTTTTTTAAATTTGGAGAATGTTACAGTTCTATCCATGAAGCACATGTATATGGTTTATTAATCCCTAGATACTTGATTATTTTAGATATCAAAATGAGGGTAATTTTTTTTTTATTTTTAAGAGTTATTTTAGTCGTGTGTGTGTGTGTGTGTGTGTGTGTGTGTGTGTGTCTTCAGAGTACAGAAGATGATGTTGATCCCCTGGGTCTGGAGTTGCAGGTACTTGTGAGCCACCCTGTGTGGGTACTAGAACTGAACTCAGGTCTTCTGGAAGAGCAACAAGCAGCTGTAATCACTGAGTCATCTCTTTAGCCCAATAAAATGGTATAGTTTTGTTTGTTTGTTTCTTTAATTGATTTATTTATTGATTGATTTGTTTTGCTTTCCTTTGTTTTGTTTTCATTTTGTTTTGTTTTAAGATAGAGTATCACCATGCCTGTAATTCCAGCACTCTGGGAGGCAGAGGCAGGCGGATTTCTGAGTTCGAGGCCAGCCTGGTCTACAGAGTGAGTTCCAGGACAGCTAGGGCTATACAGAGAAACCCTGTCTCAAAAAAAAAAAAAAAAGATAGAGTCCTGGAACTCACTGTATAGACCAGGCTGGCCTTGAACACATAGAGATCTGTCTGCCTCAGCCTCCTGAGTGCTGAAATTAAAGGGATCACTGTGCCTGGCTGAAATGGTGTGTTCTTAAATTATAGTTTTGTATGTATTTTTTTGGTATATAGAAAAACAAATGGGGTGCCAGCAGCCTTAATAGTAGTTCATTGTTTATAATAAACAATATTTAGCTGGGTGTGGTGGCGCACACATGTCATCCCAGCACTTGGGAGGCAGAGGCAAGCGGATTTCTGAGTTTGAGGCCAGCCTCGTCTACAGAGTGAGTTCCAGGATAGCCAGGACCACACAGAGAAACCCTTTCTTGAAAAACCAAAACAAACAAACAAAAAACAATATTTATCTGTAGAATTTTGAGAAAGGGTCTCTCTACATAGGACAGTCAGAAGACTGTCCTAGAACTTACTTCTAGTCCAGACTGGACTCAAACTCTCAGAGATCTGCCTGTATGAATAATATATCTCATTGCTCACATCACAGTACTTTGCTACACTCAAAGAAGCTTTCCAATTAATGTTGTGATGAAAAGGAGAGAATAAAATAGGCATAAATCAGAAAGGTTGGTAGGACAGAAGTGTTCAATGTTATCTTCTTATAAAAGAGGCCCAAGGAGCTTTTTTGTGTTCTTCCAGCATATGAGGAATCAAAGAAATCCATGTGGAAAGAGCCCTCAGCAGATACCGGATCTGCCAGCACCCAATCTCCATAACTATGGAAAATAAATTTATGTCATTTACAAGCTATGTGTTTATAATATTTGTTACAACATCCTGAATAGATGAAGATAAGCTTTATAGTAGTGATTGTGTTCATTTTAAATGGGTGAATTTTGTAATATCTAACTATCATCTGTTTTTAAACATATACTTCTTTCATAAAAACAATGCATTTTTTTGCCTTAAATTGTATTCTACATTATCAGTGTGGTTGAATATCTGAAGCAGATTAAGATGATGGCCCCCATAGGTTCATATATTTAAATGCTTGGTCATCAGAGAGTGGCATTACTTGTTAGTAGGGTTAGTAGGTATAGCCTGGTTGGAGGAAGCATGCCACTGAAAATGGGCGTTGAGTTTTAAAATCCCAAGTCAGGCCCAGTGGCTTGCTTTCTCCCTGCTACCTGTGGATCTGGATGTAGCACTCTCAGCTTCTTCTCCAGCACCATGTTTACCTGCATGTTGCCATGCTTACCATCATGATGGCAATGTACTAAACCTCTGAAATTATAAGCAAGGTCCAATTAAATGCTTTCTTTTTTAAGAGTTGCTGTGGTCATGGTGTCTCTTTAAGTCAGTAGAACAGTGAGTGACCATGACAACATCTTTTCAAGAAATTGTATGCATTCACATGCTCTCCAGAAGCCAATATTGCTATTTTTTATTTGGGAGTACAACAGAAATTCATTATAATCTTAATTTTCATTCAGTCTATATCTTCTTATGTATACTGGCTACCTTAGTCACTGTTCTATTGCTATGAAGAGACACCATGACCAAGGCAACTTTTATAAAAGAAAGCACTTAATTGGTGACTTGCTTACAGTTTCAGAGGTTTAGTTCATTATCATCATGGCAAGGAGCATGGCAGCATGCAAGTAGGTAATGGAGCAATAGCTAAGAGCTACATTCTGATCTGTAAACAGAGATAAAGAGAGTGGACCTGGGCGTGGCTTGGGTTTTTGAAACCTCAAAGCCCACCCCTAGTGAGATACTGCCTCCAACAAGGCCATACCTACTCCAACAAAGCCACACCTCTTAATCCTTCTAATCCTACTCTTTGGTGACTAACAATTCAAATATATGAGCCTATAAGGGCTGTTCTTATTAAAACCACCATTTGACTCTGTGTGTTTCCTCTATTGTGATATATTTATTCATGTCTTTTGACCAGTTCATTACTGGTTTTCTTGTTAATTTGTAGTCCTTTTGTTGCCATGAAATGTCTACCTCATTCCTTCTAAGATACCAATGGCAAAACAAAGTTGTAGTCTATGGAAGTTCTTCCTGGAAAACCAACGACTTTACTGGGCTTACTTACAGAGCATGGGTGACAGGTTAAAGCAAAGTAGCTCCACTGAAAAGCCTTTACCCCCACATGGATGATGGCTTCCCTGTAGCCACACAGATGGAATTTCATTCTGTTAACCTTCCTCAGTCTATACACTCTAGTCTCTCCCAAGACTCAGAACAATTAGAGCAAAATTATATACAACTGATTGACAGGAATGGCTGAATACTCAAGTGAGAGTCTAACATCCTCCCATGTACTTCCATAAGAGTAGGTTAATAGTCAACAAACCCAAGTATGATGATCTTTTGCTAGCAGACACAGATGAATTAATGAAGATGGTCTGTCAGCTAAGAGGATAAAGCTGTACAATGTCTTTATACATTCATATTAGAATCCTTTGTTGCTTTTATGTATTGAAAATGTCATTATATTTATTGTTTTTTTGTGTGTCTACATGTGTATGTGAAAGATACAGAGAAAGATATCTACACCTACATATGTATTCATTCAGAAACCCCATGCATATATAGAAATTGGAGGATTGTTTCGGTAAACCTCCAACCCAAATAAGCCCAGGCAAAGAAAACACAACTCAATTAATATGAATACAAGCTGTGCACCTAGACTGGGCAGATCTAGCACTACACTACCATCTTCCCCATCTATGAGACCCCTTTCTCCAGGCCATGTGCTTCTGCACCCCTTTCCTTCCACCTCCTCCATTGTCTTCTTCTCCCCCACTTCCTTCTCTCCCAAACTTTCAGCTCCTTCTCCTGCCCAATCACAGGCTCTTGCCTTTATTTTGAAAATTAAGGGGGAGAAGGTTCACAGGCAGTCACCTGAGTGCTGACTTATTCCTTGTTAGCAGCCCCTCCCAGGGGAGCAGAATTAGCATCAAATACAAGCAGCCTCAGGGCTATCGACAACAGAGGATGACCTTGTGCGTTCTCTATCACTCTTCACTCTATTTTCCTTAAGATAGGGTCTCTGACTCTGGAGCTATGCTAGCAGCCAACAGATCCTCTTATTTTTCCTCACAGCTCTGGGGTTACAGGCATGTTTGGCTATGACCAGTTTTTTTGTTTGTTTGTTTGTTTGTTTTTGATTTTTTTGGTTTTTTGGGTTTTTTTTGGATTTTTGGTTTTTTCGAGACAGGGTTTCTCTGTGTAGCCCTGGCTGTCCTGGAACTCACCCTGTAGACCAGTTTGAGTTCTGGCCTCAAACTCAGAAATCTGCCTGCCTCTGCCTCCCAGAGTGCTAGGATTACAGGCATGTGCCACCACTGCCCGGCATGACCAGTTTTTTTAAGTGGATGCTGAGAATTTAAATTCAGGTCTTAATGCTTGAACAGTAAGTTATCCTAACTAGTGAGCCATCTTCCCATTCTCTCATAGTTTGGGGATTGTTTGTTTCTGAGACAGTGTCTGGTATAGCTCAAGTTGGATTAAAATTCACCTTGTAGCTGAAACTGGCTTTAAACTCAAGATTCTACCACCCAAGTACGGAGATTACACAGGTACGTGCCACTACGTCTAGTCCTCTTTTGTTAAAAAAAAAAAAAAAGTTCTTTTTCTCCTGAACATTTGAAGCATGAGCTATCCCAAAAGCTGTTGCCTTTATGTGGGATATGTTCTTCTAGCTGGGCTGCCTTATTTGGCCTCAGTGGGAGAGTATGCTTCTAATCTCACAAACACTTGATATACCAGGGTAGGGGAATACCCAGGGGACCCCTACCTACTCAGAGGAGAAGGGGAAATGGGTGAAAGAATTATGGGAGGGGGTGACTTGGAGGGGACAGTGAGTGAGATGCAAAGTGAATAAATACAATGATTTAATGTGATAAAAAGAATTAAAAAGACTTGATGGTATGTCATGTTATAAAAATATATCATTACATTTTCCTCAAAATATATATATACTTGTGCATCTATATATTTCAGTGGAATAAAATATTCTGATTTTTAAAAAAAGTTTTTTTCCTTATTTTTTTTATTTTTGTTTTGTGACAAGGTCTTATGTATCTTAGGTTGCCCTCAAACATACTGAGTGACTAAAAATGACTTTGAACTTCTGATCCTATTACTTCCACCTCCCAAATGCTAGGATTATAGGCATGCACTGTCATGAGTAGTGCATGCATTACTGAGAGTTGAACCCAGGGATTTTGCAAGCTAGCTAAGCAGTTCACCAACTGAGGTTCATCCTCATTGCACATCACATGAAGCAAGGTTCCAATTTCATCTTTTCCAGTTCGACTGTCAGTTAATGAAAGGCATTATTTACTCACCTAGCTGTTTTTATTGTTTGGTACCATTGTATATGTGCACAGATGTGTTACATAGTTGTCTATTCTGTAACATTGCTCAATGTATTCCCTTCCTCTGTACAAAGCTTTCTCCTTTGCCCTTCTCTCCTTCCCCTTTCTCTTTTCTTCTCTTTTCTTCTTCTCCTCTCTCGCCACTTAAAAGTAACTAGTCTAGGGACAGAGGGAGGGTGTAAGTTATCAATCTCGTGAGCTCTGGGTTTAAGGACAGGATTCCCATGGAGCCTTTAAACCCAGTAAACATTCATTTTGTTCAGAAAGCCTTTCATTGGTCTCCAGAACATTTGGAAGTTAGGGCGTTTACTCTGATTCTTGAAGATTATTTGTTCCATTTGCTTTTGCTGATTCCTAGAAATTGTGTGGCATTAACAGCAGAAGATCTTACCTAAGGTAAATAAAACCAGTTTGTTCTTGAGGGCAATCCCATCTTTCCTCACTGAACAGCATATACCAATGTAAATTATGGTACCACATAAAGAGCACAGTTCTGCAAGTCTAATCCTGGAAAGGTGCAATGGCCTTGGGACCACTGATTTAAGAGCCCCTACATTCTTCAGGGCAGCTGGCTGATTCCTGATGTCAGGGCACTGGATGTAAAATTCACTCCCGGGTTGCCTCAGCTAGGAACCAGGAGGTCTGCTAGTTGCAACTCGTGGGTGGTAAAAGAGCGGCAGTTGCAGTAGCTGGACATTCTGGGATTTGCTCCGGTAGTTCACAGGTCGCGGGAGTAAGAGAGAGATGGAAGCTCCTGTCTCCGAATTCTATCTTTTAGGGATGCAGGCTGCTCTTCACCACAGGGCCCGCAGAGGCGTGGCTAGAGCGGCGCTTCGGAGGAACGCTAAACTGCTCCTTCTCCAATCGCTAAGCACAAGGAAGGCCAAGGCGTGGGAGGGTTTAGGGGCGGGCCAGGGTTGGAGAGTAGGCGGAGCGTGGGTACTGCTCTGCTTGGCCCTCCCTAGCTCCTAGCGCAGCTCTGGATCACTGCCTCCTCTGCCGCTTCAGTCTAGCACACCTCTGAACAGGCCGCAGTTCCCCAAATTGCTATTCCTGGGCTCAAAGCTCTGCGGCTACTACGTCTGGTTGTCTCTGCTCCTGAGAGATGACACTGAAGTCGAGCGAAGGCGAGGGAGGGAACAGCATGCGCACCGCACTCTCGGACCTCTACCTGGAGCACTTACTACAGAAGCGCAATCGGCCTGAGGTTAGCGGGACCCCTGGGGTCCTCAGGGTTCGGGTTGGGTCTAGGCTCCAGGCCTTTCCATCTGCTGCTGGATTTTTCCTATTCATGGCCTTGTTCCCAAGCGCTCTGTCCCCCGGATGGCCAGATCTTGAGTGTCCTGCCCCAGGGTGGAGGCCTTAGCACTGGGCTCGGTTCCTGCTGAGATCTGGGTGTGGTGGATAGTCGCCTGGAGCAGCCCTCCTAGGTGAAAATCCGGACAGGCCCGGACTAAATGAATACTTGAGGTCAAAGAAAACTTGTTCTTGGATGGAAGTCGAGTAACAGACCTGAAGAAGAAAAATAAGACTTTAAAGAACACATCCAATAGTAGATCTGCCTGGTTGTTGTTGAGCACTTGTGTTCAGTTTCACAGACATGGTTGTGAAAACCAACTTCGTGCTCTAAAAAGCTCACTCATGTCCCTCTGCATTTCATTTCAGTAGGTCTCCTTGAGCTACGCTGTAAACTAAGGTAGACTTCAGTGTTAAGACAGTAAACAGTTACTAATCTTCTGTGTCAGAAAGGCCTCCAGAGGTGGTTGTGATTATATTCTGTGTAACATATAATAAATGTCGAACCACTTACCGCTCCTGCTCCCTTACTCTCTAATCCCTTCTCCTGGGAGATTTATGGTGCTGCTTGTGATACAATGAAGATGGCTTTGTGATAGGAAGGTAGAGCTATTAAACAATATACATTACTTACACAAAATGTCCAAAGATGATCCTAGACAAAACTGAGGAAAATAAATCCAAAACCTTTGCAGGAATGGTAGCTATTGTGTGTTTTGATAAATTTCTTTTTAGATAAAAGGAAAAAAAAAGAAAAAGTGAATAATTGGTAAGAAAAAATCCATATTATGATAGTTGTATTCTGGTTCCCCAATTCTGGAGCTCTGTTTCCTTTTCCTTGTCTCTAGTGTCATTTCCCTTCCCCAAGCCAGTTTTGCAAGTATGGTTATTTAATCTTGCCTTTCTATTCAACATACCCTAAGTCCTCTTTTAGTAACACTGACATAGCAATTCACTGCTTAGGGGAAGAAACTGTGCACGAATTAAATGTCAGCATATTTTATCTCTCCTGCTGGGAGGTAGGAGGACATTTTGATTTTGTTTATCTGTTTGTTTCTTCTTTTGAGACATGGTCTCACACTAGCTCAGGCTAGCTTGGTAGCTTACTCTATTGCCCCAACTGGCCTTGAATTCCTTGCAATTCTCCTGCCTCAGACTTCTGAGTTTATAGGCACTATAGGTATGGGCTAACATGTCAGACATCAGAACATTTTTAGTGTCACAATGAGATGGATTTATTTTTTACAGCAAGAAATTACCAGACCTCCCCGAAAAGTGTCATAACTGCTGAAGGAAACATCTGTTCCTGATGTTCTAGTTCAGTATCTTATTTAAGGTAGACAAGTAAAATGCAAAGAGCAGAAGTTAATGTGATAAAATTCTAATCTACTAAGGCCACAATGAAACCAGATTCCTATCTGTAAGGTACCTAGGTCTTTCTGGTTTTGAAAAATCATAAATATCCTAGAAGGGAAGGACAGAGAATGAAAAAGACTTAACAGACTATTCTAGGTACTGAGAAAACAGGGGCAAAGACTAAATAATTTGAAAATGTACTTTATTTTTTTAGTTTAAATTCTCTGAAAACACAGACCTTGAATGGAAATTTCCTCTTCAAATGAAACAACCAGACCTAAGAAGGAGCTCTTTCTCTGGTAGAATGATAATCAAGAGCAGACTCACTGATCATGCTCCCTACTGACTCACCCAAGACTTGTTTTCTGCTATTGTACATGGAATGTATAGAATGTCTCTGCACAGGCTGTTATGTTTTGCCCCTTAAATCCTGGATTCTACAAAGTGCAGGCTTCAGCAATGCTGGGCACTTCACAGTGCTTCATAACCCCCTACACCTCCTTCAGAGGAAACATCTGCTACACAGTTCAAAGGGCAGAGACAGTTTCTCAAAGGAAGTTGAAATAAAAAAAGTAGATTAAAAAAATTGGCAGGAGAAGTGGGGGTGAATAGAGCAGGGGCAACTACAGTTGACTTTTTCATTTAAACCAATTGGCTTCAGAACAAAGTGACAGTGAACTACTGAGCACAGGAATGAACAAACATTTGTTCAGCCTACTGTTAGGCTCATTGCCAACTGCTTCCACATGGTGAACATCGAATGCCCAGTCCCAGGAAATGAATGACTCTAAATTCAGAAGAGCCTGGGAGCTCCTTGCTATCACCTGCCAGCCTTGTGTAGCCCCTGACTAAACCACAAATATCCATTCTTCACATGGGCATCTGTTATACTTTGTAAGAGGGAAAAACTATAACAAAAAAGTTAGAAAAGCCATGAGAAAACCAACAATTCCCCAAGGAAGTATAGAGATTAAAACTATTTAACTATAAATGATAAGAACTGGAGCTACAGAAGGGCTCAAGAATCATGATTTTCTGGCAGGTATTGTCTTAAAAATCATACATTAACTAGAACTTTGTTTGTCAGGCACTAATACATCTATCAATCCAAAGGCCACATGGTTAAAGGTCTTTGGCTGATTTGCTTTATCTGCATAGTACACTCTGGATACATAGGCTTCTTCCAACTGAAACTCAAGCAGCTCCATTCTACCTCAAAAACCAGACTGTATTTCCAAATACTTTGCTCTTGGTTCTTGCATAGCCATTCAACCAATGTTGGGACTGTGTATAAAACATCATTAAGTTAAACCATTCTCTTTGTTTTTATTATATATGTTTTTTAAAGACATGGTCTCACTATGTAGCCTTGGCTGGCCTGGAATTAACTGTGTAGACCAAGATAACTTCAAATTCAAAGAGATCTACCTGCCTCTGCCTCCAGAGTGCTACGATTAAAAGCATGCCTTTAATCTTACCATGACTGGCAGTTGTTGTTGTTTGTTCTGTTTTGTTTTTAAATGGAATCTCACTGTATAGCCTAGGTTGGCCTCAAGCTCTTGGCAGATCTCCTTGTCTCAGCCTCCTGAAAACTGAGATTACAAGCTCGTACCACCAGGCCTAGCTGACTAAAATTAAATTCTTATCTCTACTTTGTAATCAATATTTGAAGGAAAAAATAGGGCTTAGAAACCATTTTCACTAAAATAATTTATAAGGCTTAGACTCCAGGATTTAGTTAAAATACAAGTACAGAATTCAGAGTTCAAGAAGACAACATGATACCAACTATCTTGCAGCCCAAGACTGTTGCAAACTCTGTATTGCAGGTTGCCCTCAGACTTATCCTCCCATGTGCTAGGATTACAGTTATGTTACCATACCTAGTTTATAAATAAGACTTTGTTGAAACTGTATAATACATTTTTAAACTGGTTAAGCTGATATTTTTTATTTTCTTCTCTTTCAAAATTAGTTTAGCTACTCATAGGCTTATGCTCTTCCATCATGTTTGCAATTTTTGGATTTTTGGTTTTTTTCGAGACAGGGTTTCTCTGTGTAGCCCTGGCTGTCCTGGTACTCACTCTGAAGACCAGGCTGGCCTTGAACTCAAAAATCCGCCTGCCTCTGCCTCCCAGAGTGCTGGGATTACAGGCATGCGCCACCACCGCCCAGCATGTTTGCAATTTTTAAAATGTCAAAATGTAAAAAGGTACTTCCCCTTACTCCCAGACAGGGTTTCTCTGTGTAGCCCTGGCTGCCCTGGAACTTACTCTGTAGACCAGGCTGGCCTCAAACTCAGAAATCTGCCTGCTTCAGCCTCCCAAGTGCTGGGATTAAAGGTGTGCGCCACCACCGCCCAAGAGGTATTTTTATAACTTGCATAGACCAGGTGAGTGAAACCACTTATATATGAGAAATATAATACCTAGCACAGGGCTATTGGCAGCTGACACCATCCGCTGGTCCTAGGCAGAAGTGGAGAACATGATAGCTGGGTCACTTTGACTAAGTCTCTTGGTTTTTTCCTAACTAAAAAAAAAAAAAAAAAAAAATCAAAGTTAGGTAGTCAAAAATAAAGAAATGTATAGTTGAACATTGCCACACCTTTAATCCCAGCTTGGGTGGGGGGAGGGCAGATGTAGGCTGCTCTTTGTGAGTTTCACTTTGAAGCCAGCCTGGTCTATAGAGCTAATTCCCGGGACAGCCAGGGCTATACAGAGAAACCCTGTCTTGAAAACCCGGGGGTGGGGGGATGGGGGGATGGGGGGGTGGGGGTGAGGGGGGAGGCAAGAAAAAAATTATATATTTTTTGATTTGCTGTTCAAGTAGTGCAGATACTACCCTCCTCCTCCTCCTTGTCCTCGTCCTCCTTGTCGTCCTCTTCCTCCTCCTCCTCCTCCTTCTTTTTTTTTTTTTTTTTTGAGACAGGGTTTCTCTGTGTAGCCCTGGCTGTCCTGAAAGTCACTCTGTAAACCAGGCTGGCCTCGAACTCAGAAATCTATGTTTCTGCCTCCCAAGTCATGTGCCACCACCGCCTGGCTGATGCTCACTTTTCTAAGGGGACAAGATTAGGCACTTTCTTCATTTCTTTAAACTTCTTAGCCTCTATCACATAGATATCTTGTCACGGTGCTTGCATTTATAATGTATTCTTTATAACTGTTTCAAGGTTTGTCTGTGGGTGGATTCTAAAATGTAAATGACAGTAAGTGGTGTTTATATTGTTGTAATTAGTTACTGAACTAATGTTTCGCATTTCCCAGATCTTTGATATTGTTTGGGATGGCAAGATGTCCAACCAAATTCTTATTTTCTGGCCTTTTTTGCAACTCTTGTGGGGCTGTGTTCTGCAGCTATGGCCAATGAGACAAGAAAAGCTGTCCTCTGGGAAAGTTCTGAGCTGGATCCTACTGATCTGGCCCCTCTGTCCTTCTTGCCTTCAAAGTGGAGCTAATTGATAGAGTCATATAATAGACTAAGGACTGAGAGAGGAGGAGATCCACATAAGTACTCAGGCTGCCAACTTAACTGGAAATCCTACTCAAGTCAGAAAATTTCATCTTGCCAGTTATAGAAAGGAATGTGTTTTTGAGAACTTGGTGGGAACAGTAGACTTACATTTTTCTGAATAGAAAGTAATCATTGTGACATAAAAATGAAGGGATACATGGGGGGGATTTGAATGCTGAGCATTTTCTTTAGTGGAATCTTTTGGTATTGTTAGTATGTCAGCATTCTCAACAGAGAGCTGTACGGTAACATAGTAACCACAGCTCACATTTACCCAGTGCTTCTAAGTTAAGTTAAGCTTGCAACCCAGTAAAGTCCCTAACTTACCATCCTCATTTTTGCAGTTGAAGAAACAGAAATACAAAAAGGTCAAGGATCCAAAGTTATCAGCCATTCATAAAAGAGCCAGGAATCTAACCCAGACTGTGTTTTTCTGTTAAAAAGTGTGTCCCAAGTTTTTAAGTTCTATTTAATATTTTTTGCTAAATTATTTTCTATAAATAACTTAAACACATAGTACACAATTTGGAAGATATGGTGAGTAAAGTTAACCCATGAAGGCAATTTCCTCTTTGCTCTGTCTTGTAGCCAACCAATTTCCCCCTTCCTAGAAATAACCACTGTTCCTTTTTCAGACATTGTGCGTTCTAAGTAAATGTGAATACATTCATTTTTTCACTATTTTTGGTGAAGCTGCATAATTGTGTTCAAATTGTTTTATTTT
Organism: Apodemus sylvaticus; assembly: GCF_947179515.1. NCBI lineage: Eukaryota > Metazoa > Chordata > Mammalia > Rodentia > Muridae > Apodemus > Apodemus sylvaticus. The sequence continues at coordinate 151,030,325 of NC_067495.1, read as the reverse complement.
TCCACATAAATAGATGGTTTCAAAATTACCTGAGAACTTCCTAGTCATGGGTACATGGTGTCTTCCCATGTAGTGACTGTAGTGTCATTGAGTTGTTTGTGGTAGAGTACCTGGGAATTTTGTGAAATTCTGTGTTGCCAGGTATTCTAAGTTATTTTTCAAATTACAAACCCTTTTCAACATTTTTGTTACAACATAAATGTCATGTGATAGTCATGAGTTTTGGGACATTTTAGCTACTAAACAAGGCAGTTTCTCAACACTTCCTTATCTGGAAGTTACACAGTAAGTGACACTATGTTAGTCCTCAATGTTTTTTCAGTTAGAAAGGAAGCAGTAATTTTTTTTATTAGATATATTCTTTATTTACATTTCAAATTTCCCCTTTAGGAAGCAGTAAATTAAAAGGTCTTTGTGGAAAGCACACCTGTTATAAGACATACTTTTCTCCTTAAGTTTCTAGGCCAGATCTCCTTGTCTGTCATCTTTCCCCTCTTCTGTGCCCATGGGGAGGCATTCCTACTCAAGACTCTTTCCTCCAGAAAAATTAATTGGCAAGATATATTTTTCACAACTCTGCCTATTGAGAAAACCTTCTACATCTCCCCAGTGTCCCAGTGTGTAGATAGTATATAGCTGCTCTCCATTTTCAGTTTGTACCCAAATACCCAGTTCACACTAGTTCTTCCTCCTCTGGCTTGCTGTGTAGGTTTTGATTTATTATTTTATGAACAAACATTTGTGGGTAAGAAAGGCAAATTGTCTTTATATTATTCTCAAATAATCCAAACATTAAGTTTTTTATTTTATTATTTTATGTATATGAGTACACTGTAGCTGTACAGATGGTTGTGAGCCATCATGTGATTGCTGGGAATTGAACTCAGGACCTCTGCTCACTCCAACCCTACTCGCTCTGGCCCAAAGATCTATTTATTATTATATGTAAGTACACTGTAGCTGTCTTCAGACACACCAGAAGAAGGCATCAGATCTCATTACAGATGGTTGTGAGCCACCATGTGGTTGCTGAGAATTGAACTCAGGACCTTCGGAAGAGCAGCCAGTGCTCTTAACCACTGAGCCATCTCTCCAGCCCCCTAAACTTTAAGTTTTATGACATTAAAAAGCAATGCTGGTTGGTGGTGGCACACACCTTTAATCCTGGCACTCAAGAAACAGGCAGACAGATCTCTGAGTTGGAGGCCAGCCTGGTCTACACAGTGTGAGTTCCAGCATAGCCAGGATTACATAGAGAAACACTGTCTCAAAAAGAAAAAAGAAAAGAAAAGAAAACCAAAACACACACACACAAGAAAACAAACAAGGGAAAAAACTCCACAATACTGCAAGATCTATACAAGATTGAGGCCATCAGGGTTTCTTCATGGATATATGATACCCTCCCTCTAGGTCTGTTGACACAGTGGGGTGATATAGTTATTAATAAGTTGCCCTTGCTCCAATCAATGGCCTCCTGTCCTAGTGGAGAGACCCCAATATGATTTCCTAAGTTTATGTACCTATCTAGACTCAATGGCTTGCCTGTTTATTCTTTTTTTTAAAAGATTTATTTATTTATTTATTTATTTATTTATTTATTTATTTATGTATGTATTTATTATATGTGAGTACACTATAGCTGTCCTCAGACATACCAGAAGAGGGCATCAGATCCCATTACAGATGGTTGTGAGCCACCATGTGGTTGCTGGGAATTGAACTCTTCGGGAGAGCAGACAGTGCTCTTAATTGCTGAGCCGTCTCTCCAGCCCCTGCCTTTTTATTCTTTAAAAAATTGTGTGTGTGTATGTATGTGTGTGCTGTATGTTTACAATGTGTACAATCATGCACTAACATAGGACATGTGTCCTATCATTTTCTATCTTATGTTCTTGAGTCAGAGTCCCAAGGAACCTAGAGCTATACTGGTGGCCAGTAAGCACTGCTAGTCCTCTTGCCTTTGCCCCAGATATTGATGTAACACACTGGGCTTTTTATATGAGTGGTGAGGATTTAAATTCAGGTATTTGTTCTTGCGCAGCAAACAGTCTTACAGCTCCCTTTTCATTTTCCCACTTTTAAAAAGTATTTATTTCTAGTTTATGGGTTTGGATGTTTTCACCTGTGTGTCTAGTGTCCACAGAGGCCAGAAAAGGGCATCAGATGCTCTAGAACTGGAGTTACAGGTGGTTATGAGCCATCATGTGGGTTCTGGTTTCTCTGTAAGAGCAACAAATACTGTTAACCACTGAGCAATCTCTCTCCAGGTCCTCTTTTTACTCTAGTAATGACATTCTTCACCAATATTACTTGGAAAAATTCAAACTTGAAAATATACAAGATACATAAAATATATAAAAATATACAAAACTTTCTATCATTTGGCTTCTATAATTGACATTGCTTTGTTTTCCTTAACACATATGTACCTAAAACTATCCATCTATCCACTTAGAATACTTTACCCCAAAGAACTTCAGTGTGTATATTACTGCATAGAGTTCAATATTTGTTTATGGTTATATTTTAAGGTAAAATTTGCATACATTAAAAGGGCAAAGATCTTGAATATACTAATTCTCTCATGTTTGTCCTTTCCCCTCAAGACAACTTTTGTTTTTATTATTTACATCAGTTTTGTTTGTTCTAAAAATCTCACATAAATTTTATCATTGTACATATTCTTTTTTAATAGGACTTCCTTTATTCAACAAGTTTCTGAATTCATTCCTATTGTTTTGTAGTTTGAGCTCTTGAATGCATGGACAACTGGCTTGTGTATTGTCCTGTGTTTCAACAACTTTGTTGTTTCCTTTTGTGTGGACTATTGAGAACATAACACTGATATATACATCTGTATACAAGCTTCTGTGTGGACAAATGTTTTCTTTCATATTGGATGAATCCTTAAAAGTAGGATTTCTGGACCATAGAATAGATGGGTATTTTATTTCAGACCTTGTAGTAGGCATGCTTAGTCATGCTGTTGTTTTGGGTATTTGTTTATTTATTTTTGGGGGGAGTTGGATTTGGTTTTTTTCGAGACAGGGTTTCTCCAAGACAGGGTTTCTCTGTATAGCCCTGGCTGTCCTGTAACTCACTCTGAAGACCAGGCTGGCTTCAAACTCAGAAATTCGCCTGCCTCTGCCTCCCAGAGTGCTGGGATTACAGGTGTGCGCCACCACCGCCCGGCATTTGTTTATTTTTTAAGACAGGATCTTCTGTGTAAATCTGGCTGGCTGGAACTCTCTGTGTAGTTGAGGCTTGTCTTGAACCTGCAGTAGCCTCCTTGTCTCTGCCTCTGGAGTGCTGGTATAACAGGCATGTATTACCACTCTTGGCATTTGTGGTTCTAATTTAATCTATACTTTCTTGGTTACTGTGAGTCATATATCTTTTCTAATGAGTAATCTGTTCAAATCTTTTGTTTTTTTCATTGAACTTTTATCATCTTGTTATTCAGTATATTCTGGATACAAGTCCTTTGTTACATTGCGACCTTTTACTCTCAGTCCTTAACATGTCTTTCCAGTTTCTTGTTTGTTGAGATGAGGTGTCATTGTGTTGTCCAACTTGGTCTCAAATTCCTAGGCTGACTCAAGCCATTCTCCTGCCTCTGGCTCCTAAGTAGAGGGAGTACTGTGCTTATCTCTTATGCACCTGCTTTTTTTGTTTGTTTGTTTTTTGTTTTGAGACAGGGTCTTTTTTTGCAGCCCAAGATGGCCTTGAACTATGCCGTACAAGCTGGAGCCAAGCCCCTCCCCCTTCAAATGCTGGGATTATAGGCATCTACCACTAAGTTCTGCTTGTTCATGTTTGTGGTTCTATTTGGACAAAAGAGGGCATTTTTTTACTCAAGTTTTTTCTCTGCAGCTCAGGCTGGCCTTGAGTTATGAATGTCTAGCATCTGCTTTTGTATGAGTTTATTTTGATGAAAGATATTATGTTTGGTAAAATCGATCCTTTAATTTTCTGGTTATTGATCTTTGTGTCTTGTTGGCTAACATTTTACATAACTCAGTAGAATCTTTTGGTGAACATGTTTCTTAAATTTTTATGGCATTTATCTTTTCAGATTTTATTTTATAGCTAGAAGTTTTCATGTCATGTATTATAAAATATTTTGACTACCCCAAGGTATTGAAAGTATGTTTTCTTTTCAGACTTTATCTGCTTTACCTTTCACATTTGTATCTGTAACCCATCTATAACTGAGTTTTATATGTAAACTGAGGTATGAGTCAGATTAAAATCCATTTTCCTGTATCTTTTCTTGATTTACCTCATACTGCTTATCATGCCAAGAAAGAGAGTAATTAAGTCTTGAACTGTCTAAAGTGCCTGCCACTGTATGGTTTTGCCTGCATGTATGTCTGATTGCAACATGCATGCTGTGTCAACAAAGGTAAGAGGAGGACATCAGATCTCCTGGGACTGATGATGTTACAGACAGTTGTGAGCTGCCATGTGAATGCTGAAAATTGAACCCAAGTTCTCACAAAGAACAGCCAATGCTGTTAACCTCTGAGCTATCTCTTAATCCCTCAGAATATTTTTAATAAGTAATTTGTTTATCTGCAATGACCTCATAAAATGTGTGTATTAAATTGAATAAGGAACTTTTACAAACAGCTTCACATAGATTCAAAAGAGAGTAGATGTCAACCTTATAAAATAACTGGGTTTTCAAAGCTTTTTGGATTCTTATTACAGATTGTTGAATGGCTATGGGGTTTTACTGCTTATTTTATCTATTAATCTGTTATTTGACAGACTTCAATGAACCAGTCAAATGTTGCCACTGAGGACATGTACACTAATGGGTCCACTGCTCCAGGTAGCCCTACCCATGTCAAAGGGCAGGAGGCACGGAGAGTTCGGCTCATACAATTTGAGAAGATCACAGAAGAGCCCATGGTAATCTCTTGTCCTATTGTCCTTTATCACTTACACTCTACTGATGTAGTCATTGGACCATAAGAATATATGCCAAAGGCCACTCATGGAATTGTACAAACTGTCAACTTCACTGCTGTGTTTCTTTGTCCCCCTTTCAAGCTCCTTTCAGAGCATGCTTCCTGCTTTTTCTACTTGAGAACTGCCCATGATATAGATGAAAATGGTTTTCCCTGCAAAATTTCCTTAAGATGCTTTAAAGATGTTCTCAGAAAGGACTTACAACAAAGTTTACTTTTTCATTGCCTTTATTCCAGGGAATCACTTTGAAGCTGAATGAAAAGCAGTCATGTACTGTGGCCAGAATTCTCCATGGTGGTATGATTCATAGACAAGGTACTCTGGCAGGGAGGAGGGGTCCTAAGTCTAATTTTACCCTGGGATTAATTATTTACTCTCTGTTCAGTGGTTTGGGACAAGGAGCTTATGGTCTTAAAAACTGATAGCATTTTCATGAGCGTGCCAAGAGATTCTTTGGCTTAAAAATTGACCCTTTAAACCAGGCATGGGGGCACATGCCCTAATCCCAAAACTCAGGAACCAGAGGCAGGCAGGTAGGTCTCTTGAGTTTGAGGCCAGCCTAGCCTACAAAGCTAGTCCCAGGACAGCCAGGGCTACACAGAGAAACCCTGTCTCAAAAAAACCAAACCAAACAAACAAAACCACCTGACTCTAGATAATTGCATGTTAAGAACCTTCCCCCTACCCCTACCCCGAATAGGATTTCTCTGCTGATACCAAAGATATGCCTGTCTCTGCCTCCTAAGTGCTAGAATTAAAGTCATACACCACTACTGCCCAGCTCCTCTGCATCTTCTCATACATACTTTCCTTTTTAATTAATAAGTATATTACTACATGTACCCATTACATAAGACTGATATGTAACAGTAAAGAAAGCTGTATCTCTACCTTCCTGAAGCTAACAGCTTGAATGAGAAAACCAAATTTAAGTAGGTATAATTAATTATTGTATTTCCCTAATGTTAGGGTGCTAACAATTTTCAGATTTATCATTTACTAAAATATAATATAGGGAGCAATGAGAGAACAGAATAATAAATTAAAATATAACATTTTCAGCAGCTGGTAATAACCTATATGGTATTAGAAACTATAAACTATTCTCAATGTTGGGGTTATGGCTACTCCAGTGAGTCTCCTTCTTCATTATGTCCTACCCTTTTGTGTTTCACTATGTTTCTATTCATCCAAGGTAACATGATATGAATTTAGTAACCATCCTTCACATAGAATTTTAACATTGACTAACCATCTAAGAACACATGTTTAACAAAGAAACATTGAACTTACTGAATAATGGGGAGCACTGAGATCTTTTTCCCTGACTTTGTTGTTCTTTTTAATGTATACATGTGTCCACATCTCCTGGGGTTGGCAGCTATTCTAATTCCAGGAATGCAAGGATGAGATGCTTTTACACAGCTCTTGGATAACTGAAATCAAAAAGGATGATGCAGTATTGAACTGTGCTAGATAGATTCAGAACCAAATTTGTTTTTATCTCTCCTGGTTGAGTACTTCTAATATTTGAATTTTATTTATTTTACAAAATGCCTTAAATTGTAGTTTTGGTTATGTGGTATTCTTGAGCTATACTAACAGCTCTTGTTAGAATTTTTATTCTTTTATGCATTGAGTTTTTTTGTTTGTTTGTTTCTTTAATGGCAGGCTCCCTTCATGTTGGGGATGAGATCCTAGAAATCAATGGCACAAATGTGACTAATCACTCAGTAGATCAACTGCAGAAGGCAATGGTGGGTATTCTCTGCACCAGACAAATACTGTCTTCTATGTTCATGAAGGGTATATGGGCACTGGTGTCACTGTATCTCATTTCTCTGCAAAAGCATGGCTATCTTATTGAGAGGGTGGTTATCACTTCTGATCCTCTGATATTCTGTCTAAGAAATATTTCTCTGCTTTCATTTAGTAAAACTGCAAAGCAGGGCCAGTAACTTGAGAGCATCAATCTCATAAAATGACAAGAATATTGCCCTGGGTATCTGGAAATTGTGGTATATATTGGTATTTCTGAATCCCTGCTTTGCTTTATTTTTGCTCTATGGCTTTGAGCAGGTGGATTATCTTTTCTCAGTCTGTAGTCTCAAAATCCATTATGCACAACATTGTGCTTGGTGTTTATGCTGCCTCTCCTGTTTGCCCCTCCTGATACTTTGCCATCTTTCTTAACTCTGTCTTATGTCTCAGTAGGCTGCTTTTAATTTTTATATCAGTTGGGATTCATTCAGTAGATTCAGCAAGCAGTTAGTAAAGGCCGTTATGTCCTTACTCTTACTTGACAAACCTTCTCCTGTAGGTACCAATTTCACACAGGTGTGGGCATCCTCAAAAGGTCCAACTAGGGAGAGAATTCTTCCTGAGGATATGTATACTTGTGTGAATATGTCCTTCATGAAACTTTTCAAATTCCCTTTTTGAATGTGCTACCTAAGTATTACTGGGTTTCCCAGTAATATCACAGTACCAGGAGTGATGTCAGAAAATCAGCCCTTAAAGTGGGCCTCTGACATTGGGCTACTTGTCAATGAGCATAAGCTAAAAAAAAAAAAAAAAAAAAAAGTACATCAGAAAAGAGCTAATAATTCTAGGGAAATCTAAATTTCAGTTTAAAGACAAAAACAAATAGGAAACTGGGCAAAAGAAACAAAAAACTACTGACCAACCTTTTAAAAATCTGCTCAGTTACTGCAGCACAATCCATCATAGCCAGGCTATGGAGTCATTGGTCCCAAGTGTTGTGGATAGCCCTGGGGCTGCTTCTATTTTAATGCTAATTCTGCTCTCCCGGGCTTTGAACAAGGAATGAGTCAACACTCAGGTAACTTCCTGTGAACCTTCTTCCCAAATGGACTAAAAATAAGTGGCATATACATACTATGGAATACTGTCCCATCTTATACCAGAAGGAAATCCCATTATTTGATAAAACATGGGTGCGCAAGGAGAACATTATATAAATAAGCCAGACACAGAAAGATAGTCATCACATAAACTCTTATATATGTAGAATCCAGAAAGGCAAACCTGTAGAAATAGAGAGTGAAATGGTGCTGATCAGGGGCTGGGGATGGTTGGGGATCATGGAAATGTGTATAATAATTATGGATTATATTCTTGAAAAATGCTAACAGAATATATCTTAAGTATTGTCATAGCAAAAATAAGTAGTGAGGTAATGCATATGTTAATTGTTTAGTCATTATAAGATATATACATAATTTGAAAACACTTATATGTGATAATTATGTATATTTTTATTATTTAAATTGCAAGAAAAAAGAGATGATCAGCTGTAGTTATGGTAACCAAATTACAAAATAAATCATTGAGCTGAATGCAATATAGCTCAGGCCTATAATAAAAGCTCTTAGGAGGTCAATAACAAGTTAAACTTGTATCTACTTTTAGTTGTGGTGGGACTTGGGGGCCTGAGGTAGAAGGACCATAATTTAAGGCCAGCCTCAGCTATATAGAAAAACCAAAAACCAAAAGAAACATGTGACTATAAATATTTGCAATGTTCTATTGCTTTATTATTTTTGTGTCGTCATTTATGCTGGTGTGGGAAGCACATGACGATCTCATTGTTCAGGAGGTAATATCTAGCCAAATCTTAAACTATAAAGATGGTTCTGTAGTGAAAAGCCTGACTTTATAAAACCTCCAGGTTAGTTTTCATTACAGTCTCATTTTTCTTTTCATTTTTAATAGAAGGAAACCAAAGGAATGATCTCATTAAAAGTCATTCCTAATCAGCAGAGTCGTCTTCCTGCACTACAGGTATATAGTGTCATTTTCTCTGTTGTGCTGTTTTGTGTTCTTTGAGATTTTATTAAAAATTATATGATTCTATCTTTAAATTCTCAATCTCTCACAGGTGTTTAGTTGCTTGGCTTGGGATCTTATTATCCTGTTGTCTTATCTGTCATCTCCTTTATTTTCTCTCTATTTTCCTTGTGTCTGTGTGTGCTTGTGTGCTTGTTCATGTGTGTTCAAGTGCATTTGTGTAGAGGGCATAGGACAACCTTGGGCGTCATCCATCTTTGTGTGTTTCTTGGGATATTCTTATGAGTGTAGATGTGTTTACGCATATGCACATGTGTGTATATGAGTGTGGAGGCCAGAGGTTGATATTAACCTTACTTTTCCTTTATTTTTTGAGAGGTGTCTCTCAGAGAACCTGAAATTCATTGATTTGGCTAGCATGGTTTGCCAGAGAGCTTCAGGGATTCACCCATTTCTTCTCCCTGACCCTCTTCTCCAATACTGGAATTATAGGCAACACATTGTGCCCAGCTTTTTTTTTAATATATTCTGGGGATCTGAACTCAGGTTCTCATGGTCGTGTGGTAGATATTTTATCAGCTGAGCTACCTCACTCAGTCCCCATCTTTTTTTTTTTTTTTTAAGACAAAGTTCCATCTCACCCACCCTAGCTGGATCTCATCAATTAGATTAGGTTGGTTAGCTAGTGATCTTCAGGGATCCTCCTGTCTCTGCCTTCCCAGCTCTGAGCCACTAGGCTTAACTTTTTAATGTGAATTCTGAAGATCAAACTCAATTGCAAAGTACATACAAGGCAAGTATTTTACCAATTCAACTGACCAGTCTCCTCAGCCCTTTATTCCTTTTTCTTTGAGGAAGAAGACAATATTGGAAGTGATAGGAACAGGTTATCAGTAGCAGAGGAATAGATGGGACAGGACCTTGGCAAATGAATGTGCAAAAAGTTTTTTAAAATACCAAGCCTTGGGCTGGAGAGATGTTTCATGATTAAGAAAATTTGCTGCTCTTTCAGAGGGCATGAATTTGATTGACAGTACCCACATCAGGTACTTTACAGTGGTCGATAACACTAGATCTAGGGGATGTGTTGCCTTCTGTCCTCCACAGGCAACTGAACACATGTGACTAAAAACAGAAATGAAAATAAATACATGTGTATAGGGTTTTGTGTACTCTCCAGGATAGAGGATGACACTGGGTATCCTGCTCTTCCACTCAACTGTCTTATTCCCTTGACATACAGTTTCTCACTGAACCTGAAGCTCACCATTTCAGTTAGGCTGAATGGTCAGCAAGTTTCTGAGATTCATCTGTGTTTCCCTATCTGCGGGTTACATGAGTGTACAACCATGCCTAATTATCACAATATCCTATTAAAAACGTTTACATATGTTTGGGATCTTTATTAGTAAATTGTTTTGCATTTGTTTTTGTTTATGGAGTCAGGGTCTTACTATGTAGTAACTCACTATGTAGACCAAGTTGATCTTGAACTCATAGAGACTGCCTGCTGAGATTAAAGGAGTGAATGGGCTAAAATTCTTTCTGTTCCTTGTTATTTCTTCCCTTATTTGTTTGAGCTATATTTATGCTCCTTAATGTTATTACCACAAATAACCAGTGCTTGAATTTTCTTTCTGTTGCAGTGATAAAACATTCTGACTTAAAGCAACTTGAGAGGATAGTGTTTATTTCAGTTTACATTTCCAGATCTGTATTAAATTCTGGTATAATTTCCTCTAGTCATTTTTCCCTATGATAAACATTTCTTTTTAATTTTGGCCATTCTAGGTATTTTGTTTATTAATTATTTTGTTTATTAATGTTCTTATTTCACATAATGTTAGCAGGATTGCCAACGGCATTAGATATTCTTTTACAAATTGGGATTTCATGTTATGTGGTAATATACTTAGCAGATACTTAAACATTTATCATAGATAAATAAAAATGTCTTATGAAATTAAATTGTTTTCAATACTTTACAAATAATGCTGTGATAAACATGCTTATCCACATAAGCATGATTTATGTAAGAGAAATACATAGTTTGATAGAAGGTAGGGCAAAGAATGTCAACATTTGAAGATGATGGACACATTCATATTGCTAGACTGTCCTATAGAGAAAGGTTTATCAACTTTACCATATTTTTGAGAGTATCTTGTCAAGGAAACATCCATTTCAGATGGATGGTAGCAGCTCTCTACTCTGAGATGGACAACTTAGATTCAATAGCTAGCAACATGGTGACCCAGAAAGGCATTTCATGAGAAAGCCTTCTTGTTAAAAGGATCAGCTTTGATTCTTCTGCAAACACAACAGTATATACTTAAGAACACTTGAACAATCCAGCTGCACATGTGTGGGTACATGCCTACCATTTTTGCCTCATTCTTGTTCATTTCCCATTTCCTTATAGTGGGACGTTTTATGTACATGCTCTAATGTACATAAACAGTACAGTGTTTTTCCTGAGGTCCTTTTTGCCTTTTATAGATGTTCATGAGAGCACAGTTTGACTACGATCCCCAAAAAGACAATCTTATCCCTTGCAAGGAGGCAGGACTGAAGTTTGTTACTGGAGACATTATCCAGATAATTAACAAAGATGACAGCAATTGGTGGCAGGGGCGTGTGGAGGGCTCCTCCAAAGAGTCTGCAGGATTGATCCCTTCTCCTGAGCTACAGGAATGGTGAGCATGTTTGTGCTGGTGGAAAGCCCCTGTAGTAGCTAATTGCTTAGCTTCCGAAATCTGCTGTCTTGTGTATATTTTCCATATCTCATAAACATATGTTCTAGTTTTCTTTACATAATAGATGAGAAAGGGTCCACAGGAGTTGATATGGTTCATTGAAAGACCATTTGTTTCAGGGAAAGGAGCCTTTTATTGGCCTGTTTCCTTAAACACTCTTACTAGTGACAGAGCTCTCTTCCTTGTTTCCTGTATCCCTTTAATCACTCAGTACTGTTTCTAAGAAAACTTCTGAAAACAGTTACATTTTAAGTATGTGTCCTTTATGCAGATTCTTGTCCTCCAGTCAGATTGCTGAATTAGTGCAAGGCTGCCACACATGACCATAGAGTGGTAGAAAAATCCATATTCATTGTTGACTACCTTGTAGAAAATACCATGACAGCCTCAAAGAGTGTTAGTTCCTGTACCAGAACTATTTCTTTTATTTTTTGAGATTATAATATAATTACATCATTTCTCCCTTCCCTTTCTTCCTTCTAAACTTCTTACATATCCTTCTTTGCTCTCTTCAAAATCCATGGCCTCTTTTTTCATTAGCAGTTGAATATATATAATACACACACACACACATATATATAACATTAATATATTAATATATATTCTTAATATGCAAATTCCTAAGTATGCTAGTACAACCCAATGCCAAATGGTAAGCCCTGCAAACATATACAGACCTTTATTTTGAAGTTAGAGTTCTGCTTGAGCTTATTTCTAATTATTGTAAATAGCATCTAACCATGAGATGTGCTTTGTATAAATAAATGTTTACCATTACAACAACAGAAGAAATACAGTGCAGACCTGGAAGATTTTGGTGCATGCTGCCTGTAACTTCTGGGCCATTTTTAGAGCAAACACCTGGTGAAGAACGTAGTAGGATCAGGAAATGCAGATAGCTGAGAAAGACTCAGGAGAGCACAAAGTAAAACTGAGGCTTACTAATGAGGCATGAAATCAATTTAGAAGACTACAACATGTATTTTTTAAGTGAGAGTCAGATATTGTAGCTCAGGCCTGTAGTTCAGAGTGCTCAGAAGGCTGAGGCAAGTTCAAAGCCACCTGGGCTATATAGTAAGATCCTGAGTAAAAACAAAAGATGATTCATAGAAACATTGATATAGATTACACAATAACAGGTGGTATTGTTATTGAAGCTATTGTTTGAGTCATATATGTGATTCTGTGTGTTTTATTTGTAGAGTAGGGTTGTTGTAGATAATATATTTCTTATGATGAACTGAGTGTTAGCCCAATTTTCCAGGTCTCACCTCAAAGGTGGAAGAATGGTCAGGTTACACTAAAGGGAGGAAATTACTTTTTCTTACTGAAAACATTCACAATTCCAGGTGCCTAAGTAATCACATAAAATTATAAAGAAGAAAGGAAGGGAAGTGGGTGAGGGCATCTCTGCCTGAAGAATTTTAGAGTCAGGGAAGAGGGTCAGTCTTAAAACTTAACTACAGAAAAAAGAGGTAGCCTAGTCTGTCACGGGCTTTTACACTGAGGACCTACTGAATTTTGGTCATCTGTTCTTCCCAGGAGAGTGGCAAGTGTGGCTCAATCTGCTCCAAGTGAAGCTCCAAGTTGTAGTCCCTTTGGGAAGAAGAAGAAGTATAAAGATAAGTACCTGGCTAAGCACAGTTCCAGTAAGTTTTCTATATCCCCTTCCTCAAGAGTCCAAGTAGCATTAGTGTTTCTCCACCTCTTTAAACAGAAGAAGTGAGGATGCAGTATGTAGTGGGATGTATAGTATATAGAAAATGTGCCATTTCTTTTGGCTTTCTCTTACTCATTTTATTCATAAATTTACTGCTGTCAGAGAGAGAATGCCATTGCATGTTCAGGAAAGCTAGTGGTCTGTCCACACCTACTCATCACCTCACCTCTCAAGTAACTAACTGATCAAGTTTTCCAGACTTTTCTCCATACTTATCTTTATTCTGCTGATCACCAACTTCAGTATCTACAGTGGACTGGTTCCAGTACCCAGTGGTTATCAAAATCAACAGATGCTCAACACCCTCAAAAAAAGGGTGTAGAATTTATATAGGACTTATTTATATTCTCCTGTGCAAATTTTAAACAAGGCAGAATTGCATAGTGAGACTCTGACTGAAAAAGAAAATCTTGATTTTTCTAATACAATGAAAATGCTGTAAAATAATCATAATACATTGTTTATGGAATAATAGAGAAAGTCTGTATATGTTTAATATAGATGCAAAATTTTTCAAATATTTCAATTTGTGGTTGATTGAATCTGAGGATACAGGGCTCATGAATATGGAGGGCTGAATTTCAGTGGGTTGCTGATAATAAATGAATACCAATCTACAATTTATTCAATGTTTACATCCTGTTGGGAGCATTCAGAGATAATGACAGATGCATGGACAAATCAAAGAACCTGAAGCTACCACAGCCAAAGCATCTGTGAAGGAGTAGAGGAGGGTTTACCTAATAGCCTCTTTTCCATCTTGAATGGTTGGGTCAATATTGGTTCTGTTCTCCAAAATAAGGGATGTTAGAAGGATTACAGTGATGATGTTGATGTTATTGAGCTCTAAGTGCCTATGAGACAATAAAGTTAAATGTTCTAGAGAGATGGAATCTGTGTTGGGGATAGAGAACCATTACAATACTGAGACTGCAAGAGACTGAAAAGGTCAGGTCAAAGGGATGCAGAGAAGAATATAGAATTATAAAAAAGCACATAAAATCAGAATCCTAAGGACTAGCCTACAGAGCCATGTGAAAAGTTCAGATGGGGGATGCCGAGAAAATCAAGTCATAGATGAAAAGGAGTACATGCATCTGTTCTTCAGTTTGTTATCAGCACCTCCTGTAGCTGGTACAGCCATTGTGCTAGCATATTCAATTAGTAAAACATTCTTTATTCCTTGGTAAGTTTGGATTCCACTTGATTTTTTTTTTTTTTTTTTTTTTTTTTTTTTTTTTTTTTTTTTTTTTTTTTTTTACAACATAGACAGGCACGGAATGAAGCTGGAGTTTGGTGTGTCTGGTCTCACTACTTAAAGTCTAGCCCCTGCAGTTTTTTTCTTACCCAACATTTTAGATAATTCATTCAGAATTAAAATGGGCTCATGTCAATCCTTTCCTCAGAATTTTCATAGGAAGTACTTTCTGCTTTACTTTATTATGTACCACTTTTCAGCACTTAAAAATGTCCAACGTCCCTCCCAGAGACCCCCCCCCCCTCTGATTTCATGTCCATGGTCTCTCTCCCTGCATTTTATTTACTTTTTGTAGACAGAGCCCAGAGCTAGGATTATAGACATATACCACCACACCCAACCTTACCTCCTCCTCCTCCTTCTTCCTCCTCCTCCTGCTCCTCCTCCTTGTCCTTTTTGGTTTTTTGAGACAGGGTTTCTCTGTGTAGCCCTGGCTGTCTTGGAACTTACTCTGTAGACTAACCTGGCCTCAAACTCAGAAATCCACCTGCCTCTGCATACCAAGTGCTGGAATTAAAGGCACACATCGCCACCACCTGGCCAGCCTTCCCTTCTTACTGGATCAAGTGTGTCAGCTCCTTAACCGCAGCCAGTGCTTTATCACCCCACCTCTGAAAATTAATATGGTTTGATTTTCTTTGTCTCTAGTTTTTGACCAGTTGGATGTTGTTTCCTATGAGGAAGTTGTTCTGCTCCCTGCATTCAAGAGGAAGACCCTGGTGTTGATTGGTATCTTTTCATTGCCCCTCACCAATTTGCTAATTCAAGAGCACAATTCTGCCTTTATTTCCAATCCCATGTTATGTGTCCACTCTTCTTCAGGAAAGGCAGTAAGGAAGATGTGGAGTGTGGTCTCTTAGATACTTCACAAAGTAGTTATAAAGAACTTCTGGATCCTACAAGTAATCTATCTGGATCCACTTCATATTGCAAGTTTTTCTACTGCTTTTAGTACATAATCCTTTTATATTAGGTTTGCTCTTTGTCTACCTGTTTGGATGGCTTAGAAAATAAAAAGAAAACTCCCCAGTAGCTAATTCCTCTGTCAAAATAGCAATTATGTTCTCACTCAAATGGATACAACAGAATTGAAGCTATTTGGTGGCCCCAAATCTTGACAACTCTAATGACTCATTTGCAGGCTTGTTACAATACCAAACTATTTGAGCACTGGGATATAGAAATCCATCTCCCATTCCTTGTCTTATCCCCACCAGTGTTTCTGAGTAAAAGTGATGGAAACCTTTCTTTATCCTCACACAGGAGCCAGTGGGGTGGGTCGTAGCCATATTAAGAATGGTCTGCTCAGTCAGAATCCAGAGAAGTTTGTATACCCTGCCCCATGTAAGTATTTCTCAGATGCCTTGGAGGGGAACATTAGGCCTAAGGGTCAGGCAGATATGCCCTGTTAGAAAATTTAGAATCAGTGTTTTTCTGAAATGTCACATGGTCTTGTTCTTGTTTTATTTCAAACATTTAATCATGAAAACTGAAAATTTGGGGGGCTGGGGAGATAACTGTCAGTAAAGTGGAAAGTATGAGGTCCTGATTTCAGTCTTTGGAATCTACATTGAAGAGCCTAGAAAGGAAGGAAGGAAAGAAGGAAGGGAGGGAAGGAGGGGGGGAGGGAAGGAGGAAAGACACATACACGAAAACACTAAATATTTGAAAATGTAATACTACATACTGGGTGATGAGATGGCTGCTAACCCTGACACATGAATTTAATCCCCAGAACCCACATGGTAGTAGAACTGACTCCCATAGGTTGACCTCTTTCTTCCTTTCATGTGCATCACATGTGTGCGCGCATGTACACACCACACACACACACACACACACACTCCTTGCCAGGCTTTTCAATGTGCAAGTTGAGGGGAAGGAGTCATTTTAGGGACAAGTGACTACTGTGGAAGGTAAAGGAGATGGTTCATCAAAGGATAAAAAGAGGCTGGGAATATAATTTATCTCTTTTTAAAAGAATTATTTAAGCCGGGCGGTGGTGGCCAGAACTCTGGGAGGCAGAGGCAGGCGGATTTCTGAGTTTGAGGCCAGCCTAGTCTACAGAGTGAGTTCAGGACAGCCAGGGCTACATAGAGAAACCCTGTCTCAAAAAAACCAAATCAAAAACAAAAACAACAAAAAACCCAAAGAATTATTTATTATTCAGTATTATTATACAGTATTATTATGTAGTGTGTGTACTCATGTCACAACGTTTGTGTGTGTGTGTGTGTGTGTGTGCGCGCGCGCACACACACTCATTTCATAGCATGTGTATAGAGGGAGGTCAGAATACAATTTATAGGAGTCAGTTCTTTCCTGGAACCATGTGGTTACAGGCAGGTTAT
Organism: Apodemus sylvaticus; assembly: GCF_947179515.1. Lineage (NCBI taxonomy): Eukaryota > Metazoa > Chordata > Mammalia > Rodentia > Muridae > Apodemus > Apodemus sylvaticus. The sequence goes on along the minus strand of NC_067495.1, from coordinate 151,013,450 downwards.
GAGCCTTCTGTGACAAATGCTAAGAAATGACCAGTCCCAACATTTTCACTTTTTACAGAATGTTTAAACCAAACCATTGTGTTCTTTCCATGTCACAAAAACAAAACAGTGCTGGAGAGATGGGTAGGTGGGGATATTTTATCTGTACTACCTTCCAGCATCAATCCTTCAGTTCATGAGAAAACCATCTCCATTATATTATCTGCCCCAAAGATGGGTTTCCATATAGACACTTTGGGCCAAGACACTAAAAGATAGCAAGGGCCAAGAGCTCATCAAGGATTTGAGTTCTTATACACAGATACAACACGGCCACCAAAGAAGAGTGAGGAAGATGGGAAGGAGTATCACTTCATCTCAACAGAGGAGATGACAAAGAACATCTCTGCCAATGAATTCTTGGAGTTTGGCAGCTATCAGGGCAACATGTTTGGCACCAAATTTGAAACAGTGCACCAGATTCATAAGCAGGACAAGATTGCCATCCTCGACATTGAGCCCCAGGTGGGTAGGCATAAAAGGGCAGGAGCAATGGTTTCAGCCATGTAATGAGGGAAGTGGGTGATGAAAAGTAGAGTTGGAAATCTTCCGGGAGCTCATGCCTGCTTCCTAAAGTTTTAGTGGGGTCAGCATGATACAACGGAATTGGTATTGGGATTTAACACTTATTAGAAGGAATACATTCTGACAGATAACTGGGTTGTTTCTCCTTTTCTTCCTTTTTCCTAGACCCTGAAGACTATTCGGACAGCTGAGCTTTCACCTTTTATTGTGTTCATTGCACCTACTGACCAGGGCACTCAGGTGGGAAAGGGGTCAAAATGGAGGTCCATACCTTCTAGGTCATTGTCAACTAACTGTTTTTCCAAGGCCAAGAAGATAAAGGGCATGCATATTTTACTCATTCAAGAGCTATTCAAGAGATGAGTTATTTAAGATTTCAAGTCTACTCATAGTCCAGAATGATACAGTTCTAATGGCCGAGATGGACAGTTAAATAATTCTGATAATGATATATACTCAGATCAAGCAAGCAGAGAGAGGTAAAGGACAGAGGTGGTATTAGATCTACAACCCGTGCAGTGTGGTTACAGTGGGAAAGGAGCCTGCTTGTAAATAACAATTTTTAAGGAATTGGTTAACATTTTAGAAGAATGGTTATTTCACTTTTACTATAAAGGATTGAGCTGGGTGGTGGTGGCGCACACCTGTAATCCCAGCACTCTGGGAGGCAGAGACAGGTGGATTTCTGAGTTCGAGGCCAGCCTGGTCTCCAGAGTGAGTTCTAGGACAGCCAGGGCTACACAGAGAAACCCTGTCTCAAGAAATACCAAAACCATCACACACACACACACACACACACACAAAAAGAAAGAAAAAGAAAAAATAGATTGTTTCTTACTATTGAGAGTCACAATTCCAGCAATCGAGAGGCGAAAGAGGATCAGGAGCTCAAGGCCAGTCTGGAGATCAAAGGCAAATAAGACTGCCACACATATAAAACATTATTTGTATTGCTTGTGTATCTGGCCATATCCTTAGCTCATGTTTCCATTGAATTAGTGACTTCATCTATTTCTAAGAATTCTATATTATGGTACTTCGCTGTAATAAGTTACAAATATCCCCACCACCACTATGGTATGTATTTCTCTATATATTTGCCTTTATGTAGTTAACTGACCTTAGGAGCCAGAAGCTTGAGACTGTCAATAACCTTTCTTATCCTTGGATTGTAGCTCTAAATTGTAGTTGCTAAAATGGCTTTCCCATGAACAAAGGGCTAAAACTTAGTGGATGATGCTAGTGAACGCTGTGCTAGGTAATTAGGGTTAGTTTGACATTCTTTAGTATAGTGGTTCTCAACCCCTTTGGAAAGCATTAGTATGTAGTGTTCTTAATTGGTTATCTAGCAGATAACAGACCACCGGATGGATCACCCATCATGGAACAAATTGGACGGGGAACCAGTTAATATAAACAATACTTGTTTAAATCTTTGCTTGGCTGCTGTGATTTGGGACTGCTGCTTTACCCATGGCTTTCTTCTTTGCAGACTGAAGCCCTACAGCAACTGCAGAAGGACTCTGAGGCCATCCGTAGTCAGTATGCTCATTACTTTGATCTCTCTTTGGTGAATAATAGTGTTGATGAAACTCTTAAGAAATTACAAGAAGCCTTTGACCAAGCTTGCAGTTCTCCCCAGTGGGTGCCTGTCTCCTGGGTTTACTAAGCTTACAGAATTGGCAAACATGTTCCCAGCCAACATTTGGAATGCCAGCCCCCCTTGCTTAAGCCAAAAGGGTTGCTTCAACTTCTAGCTCTCTATAACTGTCCTGAGTATGTCTTCTCACTCAGGCTCCTAAAGGGGTGAAGTTTTCATACTATCTAGATTTCAAAATGTTCTCTGGAAATCGGCCATAAGAATAACCAAATGCAACTGCTGCACTGAAAAACCAACTGTCCCTACTCCTGAAGTCTGAGCTCCTTTGCTTTCAACTATAGAATGTCTTTTTACTCTGGAATAAGCATCTTCTGAAATTTTCTAAAATGCCAAAATCAAACAGCTGTGCAATAGAATATCTGCTGTAGAGAAACCTTCTAAAGCAATAAAAATGCTGCTGTGTTAAGCTACCAGTGACCCTGTAACTCCATTCCCATCTGAACCGACAATCCCTTAAAGATACAAGTGTTATCTTTCAAGCAATGGCATCAGCATAAGATCTTTGGGAATCATAGATTCTTTTCACTGCCTCTATAGGTCTCTAAGAGAAAGGCTGAAAACATGTAACAAAAGCAGGGGCTGTGTTGGGCACTCCATACCTGTCTATACCAAGGCTCAGACATCTGCTATATTAACAATTTCCCTTAAAACTTCTACTTATATTCTTGCTCAAGAGCAAATCCACCCCCACCTTTTCCCTGCTCACCCTGCAGTCAACATTAAAACTGGCAGTTTCCTACCCGGGATACCTCTAAACCTGTTCATAAGCCCATCTGGCCCCCAGTACACTGCACAATGCATCTACTACCTTCTTCCTGTTTTCTGGAAAACACTGGATATAATGATCTCCCTAAAAAGCAGATGACTGCAGGTGATGATAGGCAATTTAAGAAAGACTCAGAACTAAGAAATTTAAAAGTAGCCAAAGGAAAAACAAATTCCAAATAGGACACAAACCCCAGATTTTTAATAAAAATATTCTCATTTTTGCTCTGCCAGTCCAAGATTATCAATTAGTAAATCTAACAGGAATACTTTTTAAAAGCTACAAATTATATTCTCCCAGCAATGAACAATTCCATTCTTCAAAAGAAAAGAAACAGGAAGGGATAGGAAAGCTTTGGCTTTCATAAGAACACAAGTAGCCATATGGAGTTGGGGAAACCCTGTTGTACATGACACCATAGACACCATAGACACCATCAAGGTCAATACCTGAATAAAGGAATTCTCACAGGACACTGGAGATAAGACCTCCCCAGTGAACATAGTTCAATTACATTCTTTTTTTCTCACAGAAGGTTCCATACCATTTTATTTAGCAGATTTAATTTTTTACAAACTTTTTAAAAAGCAATGTAGGAGAGGTCTATCTATGGCATTGTTGAAAATGGTCATTAGTAAACAGCTGCAGATAGTCACTAGGCAGTGCCATGTATAATGGTGTGGCTTCCTCAAGTAAGCAGAGGGGTTGATGGCAAAGGCCTGATTTTATCTCTTATATCCTTAAAACAGGACAGGATGGGATGAGATGGTCACACCAGCTAACCACTGAGTTCACAAGTGGCAGCTAAAAGTGTACCAGAACTTTCTACTTTGTTTGGGACCTCTGTTCTACTCCCTCAACAAAACATTTTTTCAGTAAGGCTTTTATATCTCCTCCCAGCAGACAGAATGCTTCAAGAAGTGGCTTATACTATTCAGACATCTCTCCCACCACTTTTACTTTCTTCTTCTTTTTCTTTTTGGTGGTGTCACTGTCCTAAAGAAAGAAAAAGTAAAAGTAAGTTCAATGTACTCACTGGCAAAACATTTATGACTCTACTACTCCCAATAGAAATCTGGCAAATTACAGTCATGTCTGTTCAAAATCTGAGGACATTTGGGGTTAAACAAATTTTGCCTGTGACCTTCTCAGTGAGGTCTACTTATACACCTTCCCTACCCAGCAACAACATAATTCAACCATGATTCATTGTTCTAAAATGCTGGGTGCCCCTACTTCTCTGTCCAAGAAGGGTAGATACAAGGCAAATCCAGAACACAGGGCAGCAGCAAAAGAGGCAATGGTAGGAACCCCCTCTTGTATAATTCCTGTCAAAGACTCAGCCAGTACAAAGGCATACCCATGGCTCACACATACCCCATCTCCAGCATCGCCCCCACTTTCTAGCACAGTTTTGGGCTTTTTATCCTTCTTATTCTTCTTCTTTTCCTTCAACTGGGGAACTGTTAGAGGGGTCTCATCACTTTCACTCTCACTTTCCCGCTTCCTCTGTGTAAAAAAAAAGTTAGAAATGTGGGAAGTTACCAAGAAATATTCCAAGTATACCCAGTGGTTTTGTGTCTATAAAGTTGATTAGTGCCTGATTTGTAAAAGATTTGAAGACAGTATCTTACTAAATAAAAGTATAGTAAGTCATGGGGCATGATGAGTGTGCCAAAAAGCAGCTTTGAGTATAAAAGACCCTGAGAAATTGTCTCAGTGAACCAACTCCAAGACCTATAGTGCTCCCTAAGGTGCTCTTTGACAACTTACAAGTTCCACCCACATAGCTCACTACTAGTCATTCAAGATTCTAACTACAAACATACCATTTTGGGCTCTAATGACAGTGGCCTCCAGCCTTGGGAATCTAAGTTAATACTACATGCTTACTCTTATCCTTTAAACAGTGAATTAACATGGACTGGAAATATTTTTTGGCGTCTGACAATTCTGTTCCTGGTGAATTTTGTAGAGGCCTCTGCTTTCAGCACACTTATGCTACAAATCATTTTACCCAGGGTAGAATCAAAATATGTGTGACACACATTCCATACAAAGTTATTGCCACAGTGGAGGTAGGAACCAAGGTAATTGATTAAGCCCATACTCCCCCTATCACAAACATAACACAAATGCCACTCACATCAACAAACATCCTCAAGTATGAGATAATATTTGTGTGTAGATTACTGCATGGATAAGCCTGCATTACTTGCTAGGATATGTGGCTTAGCCTACCTCAAACACTGGTGTATCTTAGTATCTCTTGAAGCACACTTCTTTTTTCCTTTATTTTTTTGTTTGGTTTTGAGACAGGGTTTCTCTGGCTGTCCTGGAACTCGGTGTGGACCAGGCTGCCCTTACCTCTGCCTTGGGAATGATGAGATTAAAGGCATATGCCACCACCCCACCCAGTTTGGAAGTACCTTTCAAATAGATTACACCACTCACTTTTACAATGTTTACTGCTTCAGCAGTTAACTGAGGAGCTTGAGCTTGCACTGCTTCAGCAACCAGTGCTTTCTTGCCAGACTCACTGAAAGCAAAGAGGTAATATGAGGTTAAATTCATAGATGGCTTACCATGGTGGTCCTATTATATTCTGTCATGTCCCTTGTTATTATTCAGTGATACTGGGCAACCCTAAAGCCTCCAATTAAAACACTGATGCTAGAGAGAAGAACTAACAGTTGTTTTTGATGATAGATTATCTCCACAGTCCATGCCCTAACTACTAGTAGTTACTAACTCAGGTTTCAAAGACCCAAGCAAGGGAAAGACTGAACTGCAGCATCAGGGCCTGTGGCATAGCATTTAGCAGTTGTCCCAAATAAAACCTTCCATCTCCCCTTAGCTGTAGTTTCCTGTCCTCAAGTGTGATTGATGCCCAAGTCCCCCAAAACCCCATCCTTACCACCCAGGCCCAGATCCAGAACTTCGAGTTGGTCTACTTCAACATCTACCCCATCTATGAACTGCTGCAGGGTGTGAAAGGGCTGGTCCTATAGATCCAAAGCTGCAGGATCTCCATGACACAGGACACCAAGAAACTATTAGAGAGGAGTCCCAGTGAGGATCCAACATTGATAGTGTAGTAGAAGCCAGAGGCCTCAAATCAGACCAATGACTCATTGCAAATAAAGATGTGTGGACAAAATCTGTCATACAGATGTGTATACTGTATGACACACTGTAACACACTACAGCTTCCAAAACTTTTCTTTTCCTTTGGGGGGTGGCAGTTGCCTTGGGCAAAGGGTGGATATGATGGGATGGGGAGATGAGTGGGATTGGTGTGCATGATGTGAAATTCACAAAGAATGAATAAAGTTTATAAAATTTATATAAAGACAATGGAATAAACATACAAATTCCATCCTTACCTGTAGTCAATGTAATCCTGTTTCCATGTGGCAGGGGTATTGTCTGTGGGTTTGCCATGCTTGTCCAGTAGGCCCTGCTTGATCATCATCTTCTTCTGACTTGCCTAGAAGTATTTCAAACATTAGATTATTGTCAATATAGGAAGTAGCCATTATGATTATAGACTATGGCTTAGACCCACTCTGCATAGACTATCACGAGGTTTCTTATGTATTCTCAGCAGGGCTTCATGCCCCTTACAAAATGTCCTGAATTCTTCCCTCTCTCCTCCTATTGTCATCAATCTCTAACCTATTCTTCACAATGGCTTAAGTGAGTAAATCTTGCCCAGATCCATGATGAGGTTAAAACTTTTACTGTGAATACTCTAGGAACCAAGAGAGCACTCCACATATTTTGATAGTAATAGTTCACAACTCCAGTATGATTACATAATGCCCAAAGGTTTCCCTTAATTAGAGTGACAATCTCTTAAGCAGGGCATGCCTCTGCTCACTGTCAATAATCTAGAGCTTCAAACAATAAACGGCTATGGCAAACAAAGAACTGCATTTGCTGGTACTTATTAACACAAATATAACCCAGCAAGGGCTCCAACCTAGTGTCACTGACCTTTGGACCTAAACCCCACTTCCGGGGATAAGTGTCTCTTTCCATGATCACCCTCTTTATCTTGGCAACTATACCATGGTCACAGGTAGAAATCACTGCTGTAGTCATCAATGCAATCGCTGCAGGGATTAGAAAGAAAAAAAATAATATTTTGGTAATAGATGAATTCTACTGTTTTATGCCTTTGTAGAACTCCTTAAATGCTAAGCTCTATTACCTTAACTGGGCTTTCCTTTGCTCTGGATGTATGTAAGGAGAAATGTCTCCATCACAGCAAGAAGCATTTGAAATATTAAACTTACCAAACTAAAATACAGTTAACAAAAGCAACTAAAGAAAACACCTAATAAGACCCCCCCCCCCCAAAAAAACCCATCAAACAAACAAAAAAACAGGTGCAGGAATGACACATACATCACCCTCAGGTCTATAGAACATTTCAAGTTTTAAGAATTTCTGTTCTGGGGGCTGGATAGATGACTCAGTGGTTCCAGAGGTCATGAGTTCAATTCCCAGCAACCACATGGCAGCTCATAACCATCTGTAATGGGATCTGATGCCCTCTTCTGATGTGTCTGAAGACAGCGACAGTGTACCCACATACATGAAATAAATCTTTAAAAAAAAAAAATCAGCAGGGCAGTAATGGTGCACGCCTTTAATCCCAGCACTCAGGAGGCAGAGGCAGGCGGATTTCTGAGTTCAAGGCCAGCCTGGTCTACAGAGTAAGTTCCAGGACAGCCAGAGCTACACAGAGAAACCCTGTTTCATAAAACAAACAAAATCTCTGTTCTGTTATATATAAGAATGGACCTTTTGCAGGTATCTGCTCACAGAACTGATTCAGAACTTTTTTCTGGTGAAAATTAGGATTATCAAATAAACTTGGACTTACTGAGAAGGCCATGGAGACTTGTAAGGGATAATCAATCCAAGCTTTACAGAGTTAAACTTTTACAAATTAAGTCACTGATTAATACCTGGTGGTAATAGTAGTAGCTCATGCCTTTAATCCCAGCACTCTGGAGGCAGAGGCAGGCAGAACTTCTGAGTTCAAGGCCAGCGTGCTCTACAGAGTGAGTTCCAATACAGCCAGTGCTACAGAGAAACCTTGCCTTGAAACACCAAAAACCAAATGTCACTGATACTAACTACAGATTACTGGTCAGTAAACCAGGAATGAACTAAAGGTTTTCCTTTAATCATCATAGACAACCATTACTACTCTTACTCTTGGGAGTGTCACTAGACAGAAAAGAGCATATAAATGTATACTTCCTCTTTAATCTGTATTCAACTAGCCTGTTCCTTCATAATTTATACAAACCCTAGGAGACACTATGATTATATAAAATCAAGGGAACCTAACAAGGGACTGGCCCACAATGAGCCTAGCTTCGATGATGCAGAACCTCTGCTCCAGAAATAATGAGGGCTACTCCCTCTCTTACCCATGCAGATAGCTTCCCCCTTAGTGGTAATGACAACAATCTCCTGGTTGACCTCAATGCCATCCTCATATCGAAGAACACCAGGAAGCATGATCTTGGCCCCATAGCAGATTGCATTCACCTATGGAGATAACACCATACATGAGGGCCAGATGCTATCCATTATCCCTTTTTTACTTCCATACCAGAATAGAGGAAGACTATAAAGGGAAGGTAGCCTTATAGTGGAAAGTAGAACTAAATAATACTGATAGCCCATCCACTGATTACAATGAAGTACAAAGGAACATAGAACAGTAACAAATACTTATGATGTGCTGGCACTACTCTAAAAATTACGCATATGCTATAAAATACTTACATGCATACATCACAACACATAGATAATATAAATTAATAAAAATTGCTTCCCCTCTTCCTTCACCGATCTAAACAAATAGGTTATTAAACTCTACTTTTAACATGTGGCCCATGAGCACTGTCATCTGGAACAATAAAACCTGGGGGCTGGAGAAATGATTCAGTAGTTAAGAGTACTTGCTACTCTACTCTTGCAGAGTACTTGGGTTTCTGAGCACCTGAGGGTACCTTTTTCTGACCTTTCTAAACAACAAGATATACATGTGGTATAGACATACATGTCAACAAAATACACATAAAACAAAACAAACCCCATCTTGGGGGCCAGAGAAATGACTCAGCAGGTACAGGTACTTGGCCTAATGCCCAACTACTTGAGTTTGATCCCTGAAACACACAGTGAATTAAGAGAACCAACTCCCACAAGTTATCTTTAACCAACCTCCATATATATGTGTGCACACATATATACAAATAAAAATGTATTTTTAAAAAACCCAAAAGCTGCCTCAAGAGTTTTCTATCAGTGTTCCAGAGAACTGCTCTTGAATCTTTTTCAAGAAACTATAGTGCACTTATTAGAGATGAAGCAATAAACAACTTGCAAAGAACAAAGCAACTTGCTAAAAAAAATTATACCAGGCCTGCTAAATCACATTCACACTTAACAAGATCTCTTACTGACCATGTTCTAACTTCTCTTTAAAGTCACCTAGAAGCCAACAGTCTGACTCCAGCACAATAAAGGTATATCACATTTGTATGATTATGTCGTTAAGCTTTCTTAGTTCCTGTTAGTACCACACCTTAGTATACCTCTTCAAATTTTCTGAAAATTACAAAGTTTTCAGACTTACACATATTTTGATTTAAATATGCATAAATATCTAACAACAAACTGCTACACATATAAAAATGTATCTTTTAAAAATCCTATACTGGAGCCGGGCGTGGTGGCTCACGCCTGTAATCCCAGCACTTGGGAGGCAGAGGCAGGCGGATTTCTGAGTTGGAGGCCAGCCTGGTCTACAGAGTGAGTTCCAGGACAGCCAGGACTACACAGAGAAACCCTGACTCAAAAAAAAAAACAAAAAACAAAAAAAAAAACAAAAAAACAAAAACAAAAAAAAAAACAAACCAAAACTAAAAATCCTATACTTAAATATTTACTTACATTTTTAAGACTTTCTGAATATAAGTAAATTACATAGTAAATATAGGATATGGGCTGATAATGAGTTAGTTCAGTGAAGTCTGGATTATACTGTCTCAAATAATAATGTGCTTCATCAGAAAAAAAGCATTTCATTGAAATCCCTATAGGGGTAAATAACATCTCTGAAATACTCCAGGCCCAACCTTTACCTATTGAAACAATTTTTGCTGAGTTTATTTCAAGATACAAGTAGACCTAGCCCTAAAATGTTACTTTAAAGCGATATACCTGGTTTTAACCTAACAAATCTAGCAGTAAATTTTTCCATTATTAATGGCACAAAGAGAACATCTACAATTAATGGGGGAGGGGAATAACCACAAGGAAAATAAAAGTATGATATATATGATTTCGCAATGCTAGCAGCATCTCATCTTTGGAGACACATTTTCTGAAAACATTGACTTTTACCCCATAACTTACTGCACTATCTTTCATAACCAGACGTTTATGAGATGTCAACAGCTTTTCCAAAGGGTAAACAACACGCCGCAAGTAACTCTCATCCTTATGGTTATCATACAACCACTGAGCATCGAGTACATCATGCATTGTCACCATGTGGTCCTGAAAGGTAGTAAGATATTAAATTCTGGGTCTTCATACTGTATATCTGTCCATTGGACTCCCAAACATTTTACAACTGAATATGAATATAACTATATACTAGTTCAGGCTCATCATAAGTCTTTTGAATCTCCATAAAGTATTTGTACATGTTGACAAATTAGATCTAAGCAGGCATTCCATTTTTTTGTACTGCTTGGGATGGAACCCAGGTTTACAAATGGTTGCCAAGTGCTCTAACACTGCATTAACACTCTCAAACTCTAAGCAAGATTGGTGTAGGTAGAATAGGAAATGTATGAATAGAGTAATACTCTCTACCCAATCATTTCTTTGCCAATTTCAATGTCCCAAAGTTTAATTAGCATAATACGAAAGCTGCCTTGAACTGAACTCAAAAATATGAAATCTTTCCTAAGATGTAAAGTAGACATACGATTTCTAAAGTCCTCTAGTCGTGAGTCCAGGGGTGGTGGTGCACACCTTTAATTCCAGCATCAGGGAAGAGAGAGGCAGGTGAATCTGAGTTTGAGGCCAGGCTGGTCTACAGAGGGAGTTCCAGGACTCCCAGGGCTACACATAGAAACCCTGTCTCAAACAACCAAACAAAATAACATAAGCAAAAAAAAAAAAAAAATCCCCACAAAAACCAAATCCCAAACCTCTAGACCCACAATTGCATACCTTTTCACTCATGACTCCAGAACGCACCCTCCGAAGCTCCTGCATCTGACCACCAACTCCCAGTAACAAGCCAAGGTGTACACATAGGGTCCGAATGTAGGTGCCAGCTTCACAGCTCACCCAAAAGATTCCTAAGACAGACAGACAGACAGACAGACAGACAGACAGAGAGAGAAGGGGGAAGGAGGGAGGGAAGGAAGGAGGTGGAGGAGGAAGAGGAAGAAGAGTAAATACATGATTTCTTTTTCAAACCTTGGGCATGGTGGTGCCTGACTTTAATCTCAGGAGCAGAGACAGGTAGGTGGATTTCTGTGAATCCAAGGACAGCTTGGATTGCAAACATAGCAATTTCCTTAACAACCAGAGCTACATAATGGAGAGCTACATACCCTATCTAAAACAAACTAATAGAAAGAACAGAGTTAACAGACATGGGGAATAAAGTATGACTACACAATGTACTCAAGTTTCTACTACTAACAACAGAATCCTTGATAATACATTCCCCACCTGCTTGTGGGTCTAAAGCAATTCAGCTTCATCTAATGACTCACCTAATCTTCTTTCAGGATCATATTCTATCATTTTGCTCTCGTAGATAGTCCTTACTCGAAGCTGCCTCTTTACTGCAGCAATAAGTGGGGGTCGCTGAAACAGGGCACCTGTCAGAGTTTCTAGGGCCTAAGAACAAAGCACATACAAAAAAATTATATGGGTTCATTTTAAAATTTGACAAAGGTGCATATTTAGGGAGCTTAAGAACATAATTCAAATAAAAGTTTTCTTTCATAAAATTTTAAGAGCTAAAATGCCCTTTAGTTCAGTTTCTTCTTTTTCAACTACTAAGGATAGCTCAGTAGTATCAGAACTTCCTTCACAGAAAAAGCATGGCGCTGGGCAGTGGTGGTGCATGCCTGTAATCCCAGCACTCTGGGAGGCAGAGGCAGGCTGTTCTGAGTTTGAGGCCAGCCTGGTCTACAGAGTGAGTTCCAGGACAGCCAGGGCTACACAGAGAAGCCCTGTCTCAAAAAAAAGCATGGCTAGAAGGCATCCCTAACACCAGTTGTTCTCCACCCAGGAATCTAGGACAGCCCATTCAAAAAGCACAAGAGACATTAGCCAGGAAAACTTCCTCGGAGTTCAGAGGCTCAAATTAAAAGTATCCTTCCTACAAGTTATAGACTTACCCTAGAAAGCTGAGTACCCCCTTCAATAGCATTGTGCAGCCGGACAATTCCAACATACTCTTTGCCTGAAAAAATGACAAAAGAGTAGTCAGGTGTGGCCACTGAGTTTTGTTTTACAAATTACTGCCATTTAACATGACAGAAGCAGTAGGGAATCCAAAGTCTGTTTCAGTCAAATCTGTACTGACAGACTTAATATTGTAGATAGAGAAAAGAAATAAAGACTTTTTCTTGTGTCAGAAATAGCACATGCCATGCCTGCCAGCCCCCCCCCCCCCCACTTAATGCTCAATGTAATGCACAGATGGAATACCTACGGTAGAGTCTAACAGGAAAATACCTTGTACTTTAAGCAGAATTTTCTTAGATGAAATGAGGGAACCACACTTGAGATAAAAACATGACCTGAGTTAAGAAGCAGTAAACATGCCAGGTGGTGGTAGCACATGCCTTTATTCCCAGCACTTGGGAAGCAAAGACAGGTGGATCTTTGAGGCCAGCCTGGTCTAGAGTTCCAGGACACCCAGGGTTACACAGAGAAACCCTGTCTGCAAAACCAACAACACAACAAAGAGCAGTACCAGCAAGCATACAAGTGACATGCCCCAGCACTAGGAACAGGATAGGTGATTCAATATCCACATCTTATAGTGCCTGGAACTCTTAAAGAACCACCATATTTTAGCAGAGAACAATTATATAGAAACCAATTCACACTCCTGCTTTAAGATTTTATTTTCTAAAGAAATAGTTTCTAAGAGCCAAAATGTAGAAGTGAAACAAGTACAAGGAGCCCCCTACTCTCTCTTCTACATACCTGCACTCTGTTGTGATTTCACCAAACGAGTGGCTCGTTCAATGCACACAATTAAGCAACCAGTCACTTTGGGATCCAGTGTGCCACTGTGGCCAGTCTTCTCTACCCGAAGTATTCGTCGGATCCAGGCTACCACCTCATGGGAAGAGGGGTTAGAGGGCTTGTCGAGATTAATGAAACCTGTCCTAGAATAGGAAAAAAAGAGTAATCATTTGTTCTTGCCTTAAAAAAAAAGCATAAAGACTTAAACCTCTCTCTCTCTCTCTCTCTCTCACACTCACACACACACACACACACACACACACACGGCAAAGCTGTTGTAAGCTGCCATTACTTCCTTGAATAACTAATGTGAGAATTATTCAGTTTCAAAAGAATTCAAAAGTTTGGACAGAGCTTTTTCACCATGCCTACCTGATATAGTCCCCAATCTCCCTCTTCAGAGGATTTGAACCACAAGGAATAGGTGTATAGTGTGTTGTCCTTACATTTAGCTTATCAAAATTCTAGAAAGCAATAACATAAGCTTAATAATACATTAGTAGAAGTAAAACAAGAGTCAGTAAATAACACCGTCAACCATTGTAGCCTTTCAAACCCATAAATGCATTTTATTCCTATTATTAATAATGACACACTGCTGGGTGGTGGTGGCGCACGCCTGTAATCCCAGCACCTGGGAGGCAGAGGCAGGAGGATTTGAGTTTGAGGCCAGCCTGGTCCACAGAATGAGTTCCAGGACAGTCAGGGCTACACAGAGAAACTCTGTCTCAAAAAAAAAAAAAAAAAAAAAAAAACCCACAAAAACCCAAAAAGAATTCACCAACTTATGGCCATCTTTCATCATCAGTTTAGTTTTATTATGCCTACTACAAATAATAATACTCATTTGTCTCTCCCATCTCTGCCTGTTAAGATTTCTCACAGCAGAGACCCAGTCTACCATGTACTAGATATTTTTCTAGGACCAACAAAGAAACACAGATGCCATTCAAATGACAGTGCATTATAATCAAGCAGAAAATCAACTTGGTTGAATGATATAAATACCTCACTATTTTACCAACATATATACATATGGCCTATTAAAATTCCTGGTCAGATCAGTGAGATAGGTCAGTGAGAAAGGGTGCCTGCTGCCAAGCCTGACAATCCAAGTTCAACCCCAGGAACTCATGGTACTTGAGAACAAACTTTGCAAGTTATCTTTTGACTTTCACATATGTCATGTGTAGCATGCACCCCCCTCCACGCCATCCACACACTGTAACAGATGAAATAAAAATCTTCTTTGTTAGATGTCAACTTTATAGCTGGTATCCACTTTGTGAAAATTTTAAATTTTAGTTCAACACATTACTCAGTACCACTATTTAAATCCCTAAATAATGTCCTATAATTTCTATGACATGCAACCAGGAATTATTAAGCATGCTTCAACAGAATACCTGCTATAACTCCCAGCATATCACCCTAAGAGAAAATATCATGAGCAACTAACAGATTCAGTGAGGTTAAAAGCCTGGCCCAGGGCTGGAGAGATGGCTCAGTGGTTAAGAGCACTGGCTGCTCTTCCAGAGGTCTTAAGTTCAATTCCCAGCAACCACATGGTGGCTCACGACCATCTGTAATGAGATCTGATGCCCTCTGAAGACAGCTACAGTGTACTCACATAAAAGAAATAACTGTTAAAAAAAAAAAAAAGAGTGGCCCAAGGTCACATACAATCTTAATTCAAAGGCTTTAAAACCCATATTCTTAGGCACAGTCTACAGGAGTTGATTTCAGAAATGCATTGTCTAAAAACAGCAATTAACATTTTGGTGACATACTATATTCCATGCTACATCATTTGAGGTTTTCTAAATGTTCTAAATGTAAAATATGCCGGCAGTGAGTATTTTTTTGTGAGACAGGGTCTCTTTATGTAAACTAGGCTAGCCTAGCCCATTGGGATAAAAGGCATGCAACACAACACCCCAGCCCAGCAGTAAGCATTCTTTATTATTAGCTTTTTAATTAGAAATAATATAGAATTCAAGCATTCATCTGATAGAGAACATACCTTTAGTAACAAGGGCCACTGAGAAGTGTCTAATTGAGCCACTTTAGATTCTGGTTTGATAAGAAATTCTTCAGCATGTTGTATTTCCTTCAATAGAGCAGAAACATTTTCTCAGCTTAATTTTGGAAGTGCATGCCTTTTAAACAAACAAGAGGAAAGGAGGGATGATTTCTGAAACCCATGTCACTGAACTTTAGGGACATCAGGTTGAATCCAAATATTTTATCAAAACCATGGCTCTGCTGATGGAATAAGGAAGAGAAATTCAGGGCCAATATCTCATCACTTAGTATGCCACATATGTTAGAAAATTTCTCTGGGAGTTGTGTGATTTCAGGTTTTTGCCTGCTCTACATAATGACCACTAAGTATTAGCATACTGATTGAGAATATTTTAAAACATTTCCCCCCTTTAATGCGTTGTTTATTAAATTATCCAAATCAGTCAAAGCAAAGTAAAACATTCACTCACGGCTACATCTTCCTCTTGTAATGGCTTCCGGTCTTTTTTCTTCTTATGCTTCTTTGGTAAAGTAATTACTACAAGAAACAAACTCAAGATTTGAAGATTTGAAAACTAAAACCAAAGTTTAAAATTAACTCTAAAACCAGGACAAAGAAAACATTTTAAAGTCTGACATTACTGGAGAGAACTTACGTTTGTGAGGCCAAACACTAGGATGGCTTGGCTGGTAAATGACTCTAGCACGTGTTGGCTTCCCTTCGGGTTCTCCACGTGGCTGTGGCAAGGCCAAATAATACTTAGGGAAGCACTTGTCCACAGGCTGGAAAGTTTCACAAATGACCACTGCACCGTCCATAAGGGCTTGTGATCTCTTAAAATTTTTCTTGTAGGTCTGAGTCATACTTGCTCCCAACTTCTCTGCTCCTTTCCTTCCTAACCCTTGCTCTGCACTTTTGCTATCCTCATTTCCATAATGTCCCGACTAGTGCCGGCAGAAATGCTACCGCGTCTCCTTATTACGACACAGTCGCCTTCATGGCTAATGCCTTTGGAAGGGGACCCGAGTAGAGTCTTTTGCGCGAAGCCGCGACCTAATGAAGCCTAGTTACTGGTCTCGAACGCGTGCATTCACCGGTAGAGCCAGAAAAAAAGTGGTGAAGCGGCCAAACTGCGACTGGAACACGCGGAACCTTAGGTCACGATGCAACCTCACTATAACTAGCTCCCGGTTATGTAAGAGGCCCCACAGATCTCATGGCACGGCCACCCGCACCCCTTACCTTCTGCATCCGCCATCTTGAACTGCACCGCGTGCGACCCGCCCAAGCCGCCACAAGCTAACAACCGCAGACGCCCACAGTCTGAGACTAGTCAGGGCGCGCCACTAAGACCCGCCCACCGTTGCACCTCCCCTAGCTTACTGATACATGAAAAGGGAAGTGGAGGGAGGTTGGCCGGGAAGGCGGGAGCAAAGGAGGGCGGGGGCGGGAATCTCCAGGAACGCGCGGACTGTCTGCCCAATTTCATTGGCTGACTCGGCCATGGAGGTGCGACCGCACATGCGCCTGGAAGCTCCCCTTCCTCCCCCACCCACACTTCCGCCCCTTAGCAGAGCGCCTTGGAACCTTGGAGAGGCGTCGGCCGCAGCAGTCTAGAGCGTGTGGGCGTGGCCTGTACTGTACCCTCCTTCAGTCTATCTTCAGCTTCAGCACTTGGACATCCTTCTTAGCGCGCTATAAATAGTTGCTGGTGTTAACTCACAGACATTTTCTGCTTGCTATCATGTCAATTGAAAAAGACATTGAGGTACACAGAATGTCAAAGTGAAAGCTGTTTACTCATTGAAATTCCTATTAAGTTATGGCTGTATTGGCCAATAGAAATTGAGTTCAAGCCTCGTGTAAACATTTAAATTTTCTAGCAGCTACATCAAACTAAAAAAGGTTGAAAGTAATTCTGGTAGTTAATTTTACATAACCTTGCAGATCTGGGGTGTCATCTTAACATGGAAGCAATATGCAGCAGTGTGTAATGTTTTACTTTTTTCTGTATGAAGTTTTTTCCAGTGTATGTTTCACACTTAACCTGTACTCTTAAGTTCGAATTCCATAGCCATCAAGTGCAGAGTTCTAGTGGCTTAGATATGTAACGGGCAGAAAGTAATAGCTCCAGGATTGAGCCCTGACTTTTGTCTGGTAGACTCTTTTATCTGTTAATCGGAGCTACTGCCTTTTAAATTAAGTCTCTGGAATATCCTCCTTCACCCTGTTTCCTATTCTATCTCTGTAGATTCTTTTGGCTTTCTGGATACATAACCTATTTCTAGTGAATTTGATAGATCATTAGTTATCTAATACTTCATTTTAGATTGAATCATTTGCCAATAGTTTTCCAGTTAGTTGTTGCTGACAAAAAAATAGTGTTTATTCATTTTCTTTCGATCTACAACGCTAAAATCAGATTTTTTTTCAGTTTGTTTGTTTGTTTGTTTTACTATGACTTACAATGGGTTTTCTCATCCAATTGTAATTCTTTCTGGAATTCAGTTTGTTAATAGTGGTAATGATCAGAATTGACTATGGATAAGACCCTTAGAATTAACTATTATTATTTTTTCTTTTTTAATTTTTTAAAAATATTTTTATTTTCTATATTCTTTGTTTACATTCCAAATGATTTCCCCTTTCCCAGATCCCCCCTCCCCATATGTCCCATAAACCTTCTTCTCTCCATCCCTTCTCCAATCACCTCCCTCCTTTTTCTCTGTAATGCTCCAGTGATAATTATTTGTGTGAGTAAATCTGAAGTACCCATTTGCCATTTGTCCACTGGCTTCATCTTTGTCCTGTATCTATGCTCAAATCTTTTAGGAAAGATTTTGCTTTCAGAGAGTTCCAGAATCTGTTGGCTTTTCTTCACCCTTACTTCTCTAACCATCATTATAATGTCTCTATTTCTCCAGTAACTTCCTGCAGTCCCATCTTTTTCTACTTTTCCTAGATTGTCTTAACAAGCAGCCTGAAAGTATCATTAAACTTAGGTCCTGTCTATGTTTAAAATACTTTTTAAGGATTGGTGATAAGGCTCAACAGTCAAGTGTATGCCAAGCACACCCAATGTTAGCATTTTGTCTAAACTCCACCCCACAATTACCTGGTAACACACACTCCCGAAGTTGAGACAGGTAGATCTCTGTGAGTTCAAGGCCAGCCTGGTCTACAGGAGTTCTAGGTTAGCCAGAACTACACAGAGGAACCCTGAAACAAAAACAAGGCAATAAAATAAAAACAGAAAAAAAAGTCACTTGTTATAGGGTCTCACATTGTACTCCTGAATTGCCTTGGTCTTGGTTTATAGATCAGGTTAGCCTTGAGCTCAGAGATCTGCCTGACTCTGCCTCTAAAGGCATGCCCAACATGACCAGCTCTATCTAGAGTTTTTTAAATAACAGAAATTTCTGAAAATGGCATTGTGATTATGGTTGTGACAGACTCTGGTAGGCGCATTGACAGGGAAAGGAGCCATGCCAAGGTAATAAAGGTAGCAAATTTCCAAAATGTTCAGCTTCTTCTTCCTCACATTTCTGACTGGAGACAAAACCCTGACAGCTTTAAACAAAGGCTTTGTAGGTTTTTGCCTCCTCCTAAGAGGCACCCCTGCTGAAGAACTGGTCAACAAATTCCAGGCCAGATCAAGACAAGCCATGTAACAATTGTAGACCAGGGCTGGAAAGATGGCTCAGTGGCTAAGAGCAATGACTGCTCTTCCAGAGGTTCTAAGTTCAATTCGCAGCAACCACAGGGTGGCTCACAACCATTTGTAGTGAGACTCAATGCCCTCTTCTGGTGTGTCTGAAGACAGCTACAGTGTACTCAAATACATTAAATAAATAATTCTTTAAAAAAATAGTTGCCCACCAATCAACCATCTTATCCTTCTTCAAACCAACTGTAAATTAAGCAAGGTAAACTTCAGGGACTTAAAAAAAAAAACACTTAGAAGCAGCTTAGAGAAGAGACTGGGCCTTTTGGTTTCCTAATCTCCCCCAATTTGCAAAGGATCTTTTTCTCTGTGTTCTTTGTATATCTGCTGCACATGTGTGTGTTTCCTAATACACAATAAAAGCCTTTCTTCAACTACTGGTTCTATCTTCCAGTACATGAGATTTTCCCACTGCATCCTTCTGTGCTTCAGATTTTTCTCTTTTAATTCTTTAACTGGCAGAGAAAACAAATTCAATCAATACCTCTAGATTTTATAAGTTGTACAAGATTTCAAGAATTATAGAATTATATCATCATCACTGTTTTAAATAATTTTAGTAGCAATCCAGTTCCTTACATTTTTGGTTCAGGCTATGGAAAGAGTTCCAAGGGCTCACTTGCCTCCTTAGAGCACAAGGCTTATATTTTGATTGACTACTATTCCAAATTATATATAAAACTCAGTGAATGTATAGTTTTGCTGATTCTCTACCAGAAATAAAGGGCACCTGGGAAGATTGAGAGTTAGCAGGTCCCCTACTGAGCCTCCATTGTTTAAGTAAACAAGGCTGAGTGAGTAAGTGAGTGAGTGATGAGAGCAAAGAAAGAAAAGATCATTTCCCTCAGGCAGATTTTCTTATGCCAAGAGTTAACCTCTGCCTTACCCCAGGACATATTTTAGAAACCTAGGAGCCACAAGAGAAAATAAATGTGTTTGAAGACAATTCTTAGAGTTTGTAAATGTGTGTCTCTGCACAGGAAAATGAAAATTCCAGTCTCTTCTTGAAGACTGGGGATTTAAAAATCTCTGAAGTTTCCCTCCCCTAATTTAGTCAGTTTGAAAAAAGATAGGGTGGTTGATTGGCCCCCAACTGTTTGTAGCAAGTCCTGAACCAGCCTTGAACTTGTTGAACTAGTCCACCAGCAGGGCCCTGCAGGTAGGAGACAAAGGCTTACTAGGCCTTTGCTTTAAACTGCTAGGCCTTTGTCTCAAGTCAGGACTGTGAGGAAGAAAACAAGCAGTCTTGGAAATTTAATATTTTTGCTGCTAGTCATAGACCCTCTTCCTATCTGTGTGCCAAGAAAGGTATCTTAACACCTGATGCTCTCCAGTTTCATTGAACATCATTTTCATGCTAATACCTCAATTCCATTTCATTCTTCCTTATGTCTTAATAAAATTCTAGTGCATATGTATCTATATGATCTATATCTATATCAATATCTTTATATAGGTGTGTGTGTGTGTGTGTGTGTGTGTGTGCATAAAATCACATTTTCTTTAGCCATCTGTTGGAGACTGTTGGTATCAGGACCTCCAAGACCTGTGACATCACATAGGAGACAGTGCAATCAATAGACTTGTTTCCAAGGCAACAGCCACCATATTCCCAGAATCTATTGGCCTCACCTTTACCTGTGACCAGGTCACCATCTGTATATATAAGGGAAGCATTCCCACCCCTTCCCCTCTTCTCTTTGCACCTCCACCTTTGCCCTTTCCCTCAATAAACCTCATGTGGAACCATTTGGCCTAGTGTGGTCTCTCTGGAGCCGCTGCTACCACCCGCAGACCCCCTAACACTCTCTTACCTCCCTCACTCTCAGTTTTTCTCTTGCCCTTCTTGGGCTCTCCTGCCCTCCCCCCTCTCTCCATGTGGTCATGGCCGGCCTCCACTTCTCTACTCTCTCCCTCTCTCTGCCTTTCTCTGCCTCCACTACCCCTTTAAGTCCCATCCAATGCCCTGAATAAACTCTATTCTATACTATGTCAGTATGTGTCTGGTCCCTCAGGGAAGGGATGCCTCCGCATGGGCCTGCTGGGGCACTCCCTTCCCCTACACCGCTGTATATTATATTCTCTAACCTCTTTCTCTTTTTATGATCACAACAGAGACATATTAGGCTGATTCCACAACGTGACTTTTATAAATATTGTTGCAGTAAACATGAGTGTTTAATTATCTCTGTGATTTGCTGATTTAGATTCTTTGAAGTATATTCCCAAGTGGTATAGTTGAATTATATGATAGTTCTTGTTTCAGTATTTTAAGAGAAATTCATGCTGATCTCAATAGTTGAAAAACTAGTTTATATCCCTACCAGTGGTAAATAAGGGTTCCTTATTCCCCAGGTCATTCATATTTTTGACGATAGCCACTCTGACCATCCTAGATGATTGTTGATGGAGTCCAGATGACAATAAGCATTGATTTAAGAAAGTGTTTTAGCTGAGCTTAGTGATGAATGCCTTTTATCCTAGAGGCAGGAAGAGCTCTGAGCTCAAGGCCAGACTGGTCTACAGAGCTAGTTCCAGGACAGCCAGGGCTACATAGAGAAATCTTGATTTTAAAACAAAAAGTATGTGTCTTGTTAGTATATTGTACTGGCTAGTACATTGTTTTGTATGCCAACTTGACACAGGCTGGGGTTATCACAGAGAAAGGAGCTTCAGTTGGGGAAGTGCCTCCATGAGATCCAGCTGTGGGGCATTTTCTCAATTAGTGATCAAACATGGGAGGGCACATTGTGCGTGGTGCCATCCCTGGGCTGGTAGTCCTGGGTTCTGGCTGAGTAAGCCAGGAAGAATCATCCCTCAATGGCCTCTGCATCACCTCCTGCTTCCTGACCTGCTTGAGTTCCAGTCCTGACTTCCTTTGGTGATCAACAGCAATGTGGAAGTGTAAGCTCAATAAACCCTTTCCTCCCCAACTTGCTTCTTGGTCATGATGTTTGGGCAAGAATAGAAACCCTGACTACGACATATATACTTTTAAATTTCGATTCCAGACTATATTTCTATACACTATTTTCACCACAGTCTGCCCAGTTTCCAAAACAATATTCCCACAGTTGTTTGAGAAATCAACACTGAACATGGATGACTCCTTCTGGTACTAAGTCCTTTACTAGTTAGAAATGCTATCATGTATCACCACTTAATGATGGGGCAATTTCTTTTTGCTGTTAGACAAACTTCACAGAATAAACTTACACAAGTCTATACCTAGGAAGTATAGGTTAGTTACTGTGTGGTCTCCTGATACAATTACAATATGAATAAAGTTTATAGTAAGCTTTTAAGATAATGTTAAAAGTCTAATACAGTAAAAACATGATCCAATAAATACTTTATGATCAAGTATGTATTAATATATTGTCTGTGCTATACTTCTATGCCTCTGGCCATGATGTAGACCTGTTAATGCCAGCATCACCACAAAAACATGATTCATGTATTGCTTTATGAGATCACCAGGTAATAAAAAATTTGAAGCTCCATTATGTTCTTTCATGTGTGGTACATGTGCAGGTGCATTTATTCATGTATGTGCATACAGAGACCAGAACAGGGCATCAGATGTCTTCCTCTATCATTCTCTGTCTTACTGCTTTGAGACAGAGTTTCTCACTGAACCAGAAGTGCATCCATCATTTCAGCTAGGCTGGCTAGCCAGAACTATTTCAGGAGTCACTCATCTCTGTGCCACCCAACAAGTGCTGGGGTTATAAGCATGCACTGCCATGCTTGGCTTTTTTACAATGGTGCTGGGGATTCCCACTCAGGTCCTTGTGCTTGCAAAGCAAGCACTCTCATACACTGAGCCATCTCCTCAGCACCTTGTCTCTTAACCAAAACCAAAGTTTATTAGACAGATGGAATTTGACTAATAGATTAAAAATGGCAGGTTTATATATCATACACTAAGTATGATATATAAAGTTAGCCTTCATTATCTATTGATTCCATATCTGAAGACTAAAATGTAATTGAGAAAGTATTGTCTTTTTTGACCATGTATAGACCTTGTTTTCTTGTCATTATTCTCTTAAAAATATAGTATAACAACTATTTATATAACATTTATATTGTATTAGCTATTGTAAGTGATCCAGAGATTGCTTAAAATATACAGGAAGATGTGACTAGGTTCTGGAATCAATTTCAGGCAGACACAAAATGATGATATTTACATCTACATCATCTATTTATAAAAGATAATAATTGACATATCAGGTTACAGCAATTTGCAAATATTTATGTCCTCCATTTAGGTTCCGACTGCTGCATAAGAAGTCATTACAAAACTTAGAAATGTTAAGAAGCATTGTGTTAAAGATGTCTTCATGCTAGAAATTTAGACAGGGTAAAATAGGAATGGTTTCTCTTGATCCATGTTTGAGGCCTTGCCTAAGATGACTTGATGGTTAGGAGAGATGGAATAGCTATAAACTATCATCTTCTGGAAGCTTATTCCTTACATGCTGTTGTCTATACCAGGGTGGCTGGAAGGTCAGGTTTACTGGTAATAAATCACATACTCTGTAGGACTTTACACATGAAAACATTATATTTACAACTTATAATGGGTTGGCTAGTCTGATTTCACTGTGTAGTACAGGGCTTGAAAACTGAGTGTTAGAAGAATAAAACTGCATCATCCTTTGTGACTCAGCTTCGAATGTCTCATAGGACTATATTTTCAGTATGCTATGGTTAAAATCGACAAAAACCTCTGTAGGTTCAAAGGTCTCAATGCCTGGTGCTACCCAACCCCATCATTCAGTGAAGGAAGTGTTAAAGAATTTTGGCTTCTCAGCTGAATATTGATACATGCAAAAATGTAGAGGACAAAAGGCCTTAATAAGACATGATTTATACTTTTGTGAGAAGAGGAACTTCTAGAACTTTTTCTTGGATTTCTCAGCTGTGATGATCTCATTTTATTTAACATTTATTTATTTTATTTATATGGGTACTCTGTTGCTGTCTTCAGACACACAAGAAGAGAGAGTCAGATCTCATTACAGATGGTTGTGAGCCACCATGTGGTTGCTGGGAATTTAAACTCAGGACCTCTGGAAGAGCAGCCAGTGCTCTTAACCTCTGAGCCATCTCTCCATCCTGATGACCTCATTCTGCTTTTATAGGCAGAAAATCATTGTGGAGATGCTGATAAAATTTTTACTTTAGCCGTTCATAGGTTGTGGTTTTAATATATACTTCATTAATTATCATGTCAAATGTGTATATTTTCTGTTTATTCCATTGCTTATTTTTATGTTTTTTTTTAATTATACATATTTTTCATGTCTTTATTTTCTTATTGGATTATTAGAGTTGTATTTGTTTCTTCTGTTGAGTTTCAGGAGCTATTTATTTATTTAATATGTATTTATTTACTTGAGACAGTCTCACTTGTAGCCTAGGCTGGCCTGATATTCACTATGTAGCCCATACTATCTTTGAACTCATGTCAATTTTCCTATCTCATCCTCCCACATATCAGAATTATAGGCATGACCTACCATTGCCTGGCTCTCTTTAAAGTCTTTTGACAGATTACATAATTTGAAAATATTTTTCCTAGTCTGTAGCATATTTTATTATACTCTTAACAATGTGTTTTGTAGCCAGGCGGTGGTGGTGGCGGCAGCGCACGCCTGTAATCCCAGCACTTGGGAGGCAGAGCAGGCGGATTTCTGAGTTCGAGGCCAGCCTGGTCTACAGAGTGAGTTCCAGGACAGCCAGGGCTACACAGAGAAAGCCTGTCTCGAAAAACAAACAAACAAACAAAACCAAAAAACAATGTGTTTTGTAGAGCACAAGGTTTAATTTCCAATCAAGTCCAGTTTATTATTAGTTTTTTTGTTTGTTTTTAGGGTTTTTTATTTGTTTGTTTTTTGTTTTTGTTTTTGTTTTGAGATAAGCCTTTTCTATGTAGCCACTGGTTGTCCTGGAACGCACTTTGTAGACCAGTTAGGCTTTGAACTCACATGGATCCATCTGTCTCTGCCTCCTAAGTTTTGAAATTAAAGGGTTGTGCCACCAAACTTGGCCATAGCTTTACATTTTACTTGTTTTTTATAATTATTTTTAAATTTTAAAGATTTATTTATTTCATGTATGTGTGTATACTGTCGCTATCTTCAGACACACCAGAAGAGGGCATCAGATTCCATTACAGATGGTTGTGAGCCACCATGTGGTTGCTGGGAATTGAACTAAGGACCTCTGGAAGATCAGTTAGTGCTCTTTAATCACTGAGCCATCTCTCCAGCCTCCCCCCACCGCCCCCTTTTAAAAATTTTTTAAAGATTTATTTTACACATGTCTTAAGGTTTTACTGCTGTGAACAGACACCATGACCAAGGCAACTCTTATAAGGACAACAATTAATTGAGTCTGGCTTACAGGTTCAGAGGTTCAGTCCATTATCATCAAGGTGGGAGCATGGCAGCATCCAGTCAGGCATGGTGCAGGAGGAGCTGAGGGTTCTACATCTTCATCTGAAGGCTGCTAGTAGAATACTTACTACCAGGCAGCTATGATGAGGGTCTTAAAGCCCACAGTCCAGTGACACATCTACTTCAACAGGGCCACACCCTCTAATAGTGCCATTCCCTAGGCATATACAAACCATCAGAATACATATGTGTATTTCTCTACCACATGATAGCTCAATGTCCTTGAAAATCAGAATACTGCATCAGATCCTTTGTAACTAAAGATAACAGATGTTTGGTAGCTATGATGTGGGAGCTGGGATTGAAACCTAGTCCTTTGCAAGAGCAGCATGTGCTAAATCACTTCTCCATCTGTGTATGTGTGTGTCCTTATTTATTTATTTTTATTTTATGTATATTGGAATTTTGACTGCATGTATGCCTGTATGAGGGAGTCAGATCCCCTGGAAGGAGAGTGACAGATGGTTGTGAGCTGCCATGTGGGATCTGAGCCCGACAATCGTTGGCCTGCACCCAGGCCCTGGGCTGTTTGGGGGCCATAGGGGTGCCAACCCAGCCAGGAGTTTTTTTTTGCCCTGGCTGGCGTGCGTGCCGCCATTTTGCCTACAGGACCCAGAGAGCTCGGGAGGGCAGAGACGGCTAACAAGCATAGCCTGAGGCTAACAAAGCGGGGGTCTAGGCCCCAACAGGCCCTGGACTGACCCCAAGAACTGGGCGGCTTGGTGGGCCATCTGTGTGTCAACCCGCCCAGGAGGTTGTTAGCCCAGCAGACTCTCCCGGCGCTTTCGGGGAGCGAGAACGTGCACGCCCGCCATCCTGGTCACCTGGCGGACCCCGTTGACAGTCATAGCCCGAGGGGAACTTTGCTCAGACCTTGGCCTCCCAGGCTTTTGCATGGACCCAGGGCCTGGGCGGCCAGGCTAACCTTGTGTGCGCCAGCCCGGTTGGGGGATCAGCTGCCCAGCGGAGTGATCAGCACCTGGGCGAGGTCCCTGCAGCATACATAGTCTGCGCTCCCTGGGGGTGCACAAGGGCTCCATCTGGTTCACAGACACAATCTGGGGCAAAGCACACTAGAGCTGCAAGGGCACCCAAGAACACATCAGCAGGCCAGCGGGGAGAAGTTGGTGTGCTCTGGTGAATCCAGCAGGCCCCAGCAGGAGCCTTCAGGTGCCTGCTTTGAGATCTGAACGGCCTGGCCTACAGCGCTCGGTCTCCAGGAAGTGCCGGAGACAGTCTGGGAGCTCACAGCACGGCTTGCTCCTGCGGCCCAGAGCTTGGGTCCCAGTCCTGAGGCCTCTGGCTGGAGCCTTCAGCTCAACTCTCTCCGCTTCCTGATCCAGATCAGCCTGGGTGGCAACACCCAGGTCCTCTCCAGGTCCTGCAAAAGGCAGGAGGGGCTTCTGGGCGGCCAGCTGGGAGAAGTCCGTGTGCTCCGATGAATCCAGCAGGCACCAGCGGGAGCCTTCGGGTGTCTGCTTCGGGATCTGAACAGCCTGGGCAACAGCACCCTGTATCCAGGCAGTGCAGGAGGTAAGCTGTGCACCAGAGGCCACCTGGGAAGGGGCAGCTTGCACTGGTGAGTCCAGCACTGACAAGACCAAGTAACACCAGTGAGAACTAGATGGCAAAAGGCAAACACAAGATCGTCACTAACAGAAATCAAGGCAATATGGCAACATCTGAACCCAATTCTCCTCTACCAGCATGTCCTGGATACCCCATCACACCAGTAAAACAAGATTTGGATTTAAAATCACTGGTCATGATGTTGGTACAGGAACACATGAAGGACATACTTAAAGAAATTCAGGAGAAAATGGATCAAAAGTTAGAAGCCCTTGCAAGGGAAACACAAAAATCATTAAAAGAAATCCAGGAGAATACAAAAGCCAATAATGAGGAAACGCAAAAAACACTTAAAGAAATACAGGAGAACTTTGGTCAACAGGCTGAGGTCATGAAAGAGAAAACACAAAAATCTCTTAAAGAATTACAGGAAAACACAGCCAAGCAAGTGAAGGAACTAAGCAAAACCATCCAGGATCTAAAATCAGAAGTAAAAACAACTAAGAAAACTCAAAGGGAGACAACTTTGGAGATAGAAAGCCTTGGGAAGAAATCAGGGGACAGAGATGCAAATATCAACAACAGAATACAAGAGATAGAAGAAAGAATCTCAGATGCTGAAGATTCCATAGAAACCATGGACTCAACCGTTAAAGAAAATGCAAAATGCAAAAAGCTTGTAACCCAAAATATCCAGGAAATCCAGGACACAATGAGAAGACCAACCCTAAGGATTACAGGCATAGATGAGAGTGAAGATTTACAACTTAAAGGGCCAGCAAATATCTTCAATAAAATTATGGAAGAAAACTTCCCTAACCTAAAGAGAGAGATGCCCATGAATATACAAGAAGCCTACAGAACTCCAAACAGACTGGACCAGAACAGAAATACTTCCCGTCACATAATAATCAAAACACTAAATGTTCTAAACAAAGAAAGAATATTAAAGGCAGTAAGAGAAAAAGGCCAAGTAACATATAAAGGAAGACCTATCAGAATCACAGCAGACTTTTCACCTGAGACTATGAAGGCTAGAAGGTCCTGGGCAGATCTCATGCAGACTCTAAGAGAACACAAATGCCAGCCAAAACTACTATATCCAGCAAAACTCTCAATCACCGTAGATGGAGAAACTAAGATATTCCATGACAAAACCAAGTTTACCCAATATCTATCCACAAACCCAGCCCTACAAAGGATAATAGGAGGAAAACACCAATACAAGGAGGGAAACTTCACCCTGGAAAAAGCAAGATAGTAACCTTTCATCAAACGCAAAAGAAGTTAAGCAATCAAATTTAAAAAATAACGTCAAAAATGATAGGTAGTAACAATCACTATTCCTTAATATCTCTTAACATCAATGGACTTAATGCCCCAATAAAAAGACACAGACTAACTGACTGGATACGTAAATAGGACCCTACATTTTGCTGCTTACAGGAAACACACCTCAGGGTCAAAGACAAACACTACCTTAGAGTAAAAGGCTGGAAGACAATTTTACAATCAAGTGGTCTCAGGAAACAAGCTGGAGTAGCCATTTTAATATCAGATAAAATTGACTTTCAACCCAAAGTCATCAAAAGAGACTCTGAGGGACACTTCTTGCTAGTCAAAGGAAAAATACAACAAGAAGAACTCTCAATCCTGAACATCTATGCTCCAAATGCAAGGGCACCCTCTTTCGTAAAAGAAACTTTATTGAAACTCAAAGCACACATTGCACCTAACACAATAATTGTGGGTGACTTCAACACTGCACTTTCTTCAATGGACTGATCAGGAAAACAGAAACTAAACAGGGACACAAACTAATTGAAGCTTTGGACCAATTAGATTTAACAGATATATAGAGAACATTCTATCCTAAAGCAAAAGAATATACCTTTTTCTCAGCACCTCATGGTACCTTCTCCAAAATCGACCATATAATTGGTCACAAGACAGACCTCAACAAATATAAGAAGATCGAACTAATCCCATGCCCCCTATCAGATCACTATGGAGTAAAAGTGGTCTTCAATAGCAACAAAAACAACAGAAAACCCACATACAAGTGGAAACTGAACAATATTCTACTCAATGATACCTTGGTCAAGGAAGAAATAAGGAAAGAAATTAAAGACTTTTTAGAACACAATGAAAATGAAGACACAACATACCCAAATCTATGGGACACATTGAAAGCAGTGCTAAGAGGAAAACTCATAGCCCTGAGTGCCTCCAAAAAGAAAATGGAGAGAGCATACATTACCAGCTTAATGACACACCTGAAAGCCCTGGAACAAAAAGAAGTTATTTCACCCAGGAGGAGTAGAAGGCAGGAAATCATCAAACTCAGGGCCGAAATCAATCAAGTAGAAACAAAGAGAACCATACAAAGAATCAACAAAACCAGGAGCTGGTTCTTTGAGAAAATCAACAAGATAGATAAACCCTTAGCCAGACTGACCAAAGGGCACAGAGAAAGTATCCAAATTAACAAACTTAGAAATGAAAAGGGAGATATAACAACAGAAACTGAGGAAATCCAAAAAATCATCAGATCCTACTACAAGAGCCTGTACTCAACACAACTGGAGAATCTGGAGGAAATGGACAATTTCCTTGACAGATACCAAATACCAAAATTAAATCAGTACCAACTAGACCATCTAAACAGTCCCATAATGCCTAAAGAAATAGAAGGAGTCATAGAAAGTCTTCCAACCAAAAAAAGCACAGGACCAGATGGTTTCAGTGCAGAATTCTACCCGTCCTACAAAGAAGAGTTAACACCAATACTCTTCAAACTATTCCACAAAATAGAAACAGAAGGAACACTACCCAATTCCTTCTATGAAGCCACAATTACGCTGATATCAAAGCCACACAAAGATCCAACAAAGAAAGAGAACTTCAGACCAATTTCCCTTATGAACATCGATGCAAAAATACTCAATAAAATTCTTGCCAACCGAATCCAAGAACACATCAAAACGATCATCCACCATGATCAAGTAGGCTTTATCCCGGGAATGCAGGGTTGGTTCAATATATGGAAATCCATCAAT
Organism: Apodemus sylvaticus; assembly: GCF_947179515.1. NCBI lineage: Eukaryota > Metazoa > Chordata > Mammalia > Rodentia > Muridae > Apodemus > Apodemus sylvaticus. The sequence continues at coordinate 150,983,289 of NC_067495.1, read as the reverse complement.
ACAATCCACTACATAAACAAACTCAAAGAACAAAACCACATGGTCATTTCATTGGATGCTGAAAAAGCATTTGACAAAATTCAGCATCCTTTCATGCTTAAAGTCTTGGAGAGAACAGGAATTCAAGGCCCATACCTAAACACAGTAAAAGCAATATACAGCAAACCGGTAGCCAGCATCAAACTAAATGGAGAGAAACTTGAAGCAATCCCACTGAAATCAGGGACCAGACAAGCCTGCCCCCTTTCTCCTTATCTTTTCAATATTGTACTTGAGGTACTAGCTCGGGCAATTCGACAACATAAGGAGGTCAAAGGGATACAAATCAGAAAGGAAGAAGTCAAACTATCATTATTTGCAGACGACATGATAGTCTACCTAAGTGACCCAAAAAACTCCACTAGAGAGCTCCTACAGCTGATAAACAACTTCAGCAAAGTGGCAGGTTATAAAATCAACTCAAGCAAATCAGTGGCCTTCCTATACTCAAAGGATAAGCAGGCTGAGAAAGAAATTAGGGAAATGACCCCCTTCACAATAGCCACAAACAGTATGAAGTATCTTGGGGTGACTCTTACCAAACATGTGAAAGATCTGTATGACAAGAACTTCAAGACTCTGAAGAAGGAAATAGAGGAAGACCTCAAAAAATGGGAAAACCTCCCACGCTCATGGATCGGTAGAATCAATATAGTTAAAATGGCCATTTTGCCAAAAGCAATATACAGATTCAATGCAATACCCATCAAAATCCCAACTCAATTCTTCACAGAGTTAGAAAGAGCAATTATCAAATTCATCTGGAACAACAAAAAACCCAGGATAGCTAAAACTATTCTCAGCAACAAAAGAAAGTCTGGGGGAATCAGTATCCCTGACCTCAAGCAATACTACAGAGCAATAGTGTTAAAAACTGCATGGTATTGGTACAGTGACAGGCAGGAGGATCAATGGAACAGGATTGAAGATCCAGAAATGAACCCACACACCTATGGCCACTTGATCCTCAACAAAGAGACTGAAAACATCCAATGGAAAAAAGATAGCCTTTTCAACAAATGGTGCTGGTTCAACTGGAGGTCAGCATGCAGAAGAATGCGAATTGATCCACCCTTGTCTCCTTGTTCTAAGCTCAAATCCAAATGGATCAAGGACCTCCACATAAAGCCAGACACTCTGAAGCTAATAGAAAAGAAACTGGGGAAGACCCTTGAGGACATCGGTACAGGGAGAAAGTTTATGAACAGAACACCAATAGCATATGCTCTAAGATCAAGAATTGACAAATGGGACCTCATAAAATTACAAAGTTTCTGTAAGGCAAAGGACACCATCAAGAAGACAAATAGGCAACCAACAAATTGGGAAAAGATCTTCACCAATCCTACATCAGATAGAGGGCTAATATCCAATATATATAAAGAACTCAAGAAGTTAGACTCCAGAAAACCAAACAACCCTATTAAAAAATGGGGTACAGAGTTAAACAAAGAATTCTCACCTGAAGAACTTTGGATGGCAGAGAAGCATCTTAAAAAATGCTCAACTTCATTAGTCATTAGGGAAATGCAAATGAAAACAACCCTGAGATTTCACCTTACACCAGTCAGAATGGCTAAGATTAAAAATTCAGGAGACAGCAGGTGTTGGAGAAGGTGTGGAGAAAGAGGAACACTCCCCCACTGCTGGTGGGGTTGCAAATTGGTACAACCACTCTGGAAATCAGTCTGGCGGTTCCTCCGAAAACTGGGCACCTCACTTCCAGAAGATCCTGCTATACCACTCCTGGGCATATACCCAGAGGATTCCCCACCATGTAATAAGGATACATGCTCTACTATGTTCATAGCAGCCCTATTTATAATTGCCAGATGCTGGAAAGAACCCAGGTATCTGTCAACAGAAGAGTGGATGCAAAAAATGTGGTATATCTACACAATGGAGTACTATTCAGCCATTAAAAACAATGAATTCATGAAATTCTTAGGCAAATGGATGGAGCTAGAGAACATCATACTAAGTGAGGTAACCCAGACTCAAAAGGTGAATCATGGTATGCACTCACTAATAAGTGGATATTAACCTAGAAAACTGGAATACCCAAAACATAACCCACACATCAAATGAGGTACAAGAAGAAAGGAGGAGTGGCCCCTTGTTCTGGAAAGACTCAGTGAAGCAGTATTCGGCAAAACCAGAACGGGGAAGTGGGAAGGGGTGTGTGGGAGGACAGGGGAAGAGAAATTGGCTTATGGGACTTTCGGGGAGTGGGGGAGCTAGAAAAGGGGATATCATTTGAAATGTAAATAAAAAATTATATCGAATAAAAAATAAAATAAAATTTTATGACTGGGTAAAAAAAAATTTCACATAAACAAAATAAGAAATACCTAAGTTTCAAACTTAAGATGGAAATTTGGAGATAGCCTTCACTTAAAAAGAAGCATTTTATAGATGCTTACATATGAAAGAGTAAGTTAGCCTATCTAAATGTATACTTTAGACTTTTAAGTCTCATGCTTCATGATGAACAAGAAGTAGGCGACAGAAATGCACAGACCTTAGAACCTTATTATTGGCCTTCATACGGATATATAACTCTTTCCCTAAGTCTGCTTATGATGTGGATTTTTCAATTTTAATTCTGAAAAAAAAATCCATGGTCTTTTTCTTTTCAAGTTTTCCCTCTTCTCATAGTAAATGAGTCAGATGTACAATTCTCATGACCATTAAAAGATGTGGCATGTGAGTATGAGTGCAGGTGCCCATGGAGGCCCAAGGCATTAGATTCTCTGGAACTAGAGTTAAAGGTAGTTGTGAGCTGTATGATTGTGGGTGCTAGGAACTAAACTATGTTCCTCTAAGAGCAGTACATACTTTTAAGAACTGAGTCATCCTTATTTCTTGACACAATTAACAAAGAAACTCCTTTGTAACTATGATCATTCATTTCTATAAATTCTTCTAGTTATAAGAGTTAAAATACTGAATAAACTACAAAACTAAATCTGGGGATGAACACAATGCTATCTTACACAGTTTAACTAGATCTAAAGTAAACTGTAAATGGGGAGACAACAAAGTGAACTCAGATTCTAAAAACCTACTTTCTATTTGAATTTCTTCCCTCCCAAGGCTAGACTGCTCTTTCTTACAGAGCCGTGAACAAGGTTGAGAATCAGCCATAAATAATGAGACTCCTAAAAACAGTTGATATGTTCACAGTAAATGCTCATTGTTCAATATTGCACAACAAAGACCAACAATGAGTTTTCTTTTTTTTTATTCGATATAATTTATTTACATTTCAAATGATTTCCCTTTTCTAGCCCCCCCACTCCCCGAAAGTCCCGTAAGCCCCCTTCTCTTCCCCTGTCCTCCCACCCACCCCTTCCCACTTCCCCGCTCTGGTTTTGCCGAATACTGCTTCACTGAGTCTTTCCAGAACAAGGGGCCACTCCTCCTTTCTTCTTGTACCTCATTTGATGTGTGGATTATGTTTTGGGTATTCCAGTTTTCTAGGTTAATATCCACTTATTAGTGAGTGCATACCATGATTCACCTTTTGAGTCTGGGTTACCTCACTTAGTATGATATTCTCTAGCTCCATCCATTTGCCTAAGAATTTCATGAATTCATTGTTTCTAATGGCTGAATAGTACTACATTGTGTAGATATACCACATTTTTTGCATCCACTCTTCTGTTGAGGGATACCTGGGTTCTTTCCAGCATCTGGCAATTATAAATAGGGCTGCTATGAACATAGTAGAACATGTATCCTTATTACATGGTGGGGAGTCTTCTGGGTATATGCCCAGGAGTGGTATAGCAGGATCTTCTGGAAGTGAGGTGCCCAGTTTTCGGAGGAACCGCCAGACTGATTTCCAGAGTGGTTGTACCAATTTGCAACTCCACCAGCAGTGGAGGAGTGTTCCTCTTTCTCCACACCCTCTCCAATACCTGCTGTCTCCTGAATTTTTAATCTTAGCCATTCTGACTGGTGTAAGATGAAATCTTAGGGTTGTTTTGATTTGCATTTCCCTAATGACTAATGAAGTTGAGCATTTTTTTAAGATGCTTCTCTGCCATCCAAAGTTCTTCAGGTGAGAATTCTTTGTTTAACTCTGTACCCCATTTTTTAATAGGGTTGTTTGGTTTTCTGGAGTCTAACTTCTTGAGTTCTTTATATATATTGGATATAACAATGAGTTTTCCTAATGTGACTGCATTCTCTGGAGGGGCCAACCAAGCACCTCACAGCAGAAATTGGATTATATCCATTTGAAGGACAGCAACTCATTTTCAGTTGAATAGATGCTTTTTCATAATTTATTTTCTGTTTTAAAATTTTTATTTTATTTATTTATTGATTGATAGGTTGGTTTTTTTTCCAGGACAGGGGGTCTCTGTGTAGTCCTGGCTGTCCTGAAACTTACTCTGTAGACCTGCATTACTTCAAATTCACAAAAATCCTCCTGCCTCTACCTCCCAAGTGCTGGGATTAAAGATGTGTGTCCTCATGCTGGGCTATGGATTTATTTTTAAATCCATATTTCAGTTGGCTCTACCACTTACTAGATCATCTATCTGTTCATATTTCCAATACTTCAAGAATCAGCACTTCTCACTGAGGAAATCATCATAACGCTTTGATCAAGTGATCAAGACACAACATTACTTCCCCAAGGTCAGGCTTGATAGGAGTCTGGAATTAATAGTTGTAGTTTGTAATTGTTCCTTTTATGATCACACATAACAAACCACTCTCTAAGTTCTTCTTTTTATACCTAGAACTTTGAGATCTTCTGGTTAGAATTCTTGGTTCCCAGTGGGATGCATGCTTTTCCAATGATAAGACATTGGTTTTAGCACATTGAAAACTGAGGCTGCCACTGGGCCATTTGACATTCCTTATTCTAGGAAAATTTACAACAATGGATTCTACTGAACTGGCTGAATGACTTACATGATTATCAAGTGGATTTTTTAAAGTCAAAGTTTGTATTTAACCAAGGAGATCAGAGGCACTATGGTTTTTAATCCACAGCATCCTCTGGAGCATCTCCTCACAGTGATATGCCTAAGCAAGACTGTTGGTGATTTAAACTTACCAGAAAGAAAGGTTTTTGGTTGTTTTTTTTTTCCCACTCACTAGGCCAGCAGTTCTCAACTCTGTCACAACCGAGAGCTCTGTCAAGTTCTCAAAGTGGGCACAACCTCTTTGTAGGTGGTATATCAGATATCTTGCATATCAGATATTTACATTACAATTCATAAGAATAGCAAAATTATAGTTATGAAGTAGCAACAAAAATAATTTTATGGTTGAGAGTCACCACAACATAAGGAACTGTATTAAAGGGTCACAGCATTTGGAAGGTTGAGAACCACTGCACTATGAAAAGAATTTTGATCAGTTGTTGTCTTAGTCAGGGTCTCTATTCCTGCACAAACATCATGACTAAGAAGCAACTTGGGGAGGAAAGGGTTTATTCAGCTTACACTTTGCACATTGCTGTTGATCACCAAAGGAAGTCAGGACTGGAACTCAAGCAGGTCAGGAAACAGGAGGTGATGCAGAGGCCATGGCTTGTTTCCCCTGGCTTGCTCAGCCTGCTCTCTTATAGAACCCAAGACTACCAGCCCAGGGATGGCACCACCCACAAGGGGCCCTCCCCCCTTGATCACTAATTGAGAAAATGCCCCACAGCTGGATCTCATGGAGGCACTTCCCCAACTGAAGCTCCTTTCTCTGTGATAACTCCAGCCTGTGTCAAGTTGACACACAAAACCAGCCAGTACAGTTGATGCCCTGGCTAGAAAGCAAATAAAGGATAGAACTGAGACATATCAATTAGAGTCTCATGAGCAGTCACAAAATTATCGTAGTTGTGTTCTGCCTCTCCTTAACTTTTTCTGTTTTCCCTTTGTCTATATTTTGTACATGTCAAGTAAAAGTTCATAAAGCTTGCCTTTATAATTTTTTCTTTAGCTTGTAGGTTATTGATATCAGATGATACCTGAACTATAAGAGGAATAACTATTCCCACAGATGACTACATCGAGTAATTGTACAATTCAATGAAACCATTACTATTTTGTTTTAGAAGTATTTTTCTTAGTTTGTAGGAAGGAAAATGGCATTGCTTTTTGTGAATATGTTGTTTGTATAATAAGTTTGTATACAATGAGTATGCATATTTAGTACCAAGAGGAGTATTTTGTGTGTCTCAACTTATATTTCCCCTCTATATTTGGAGAGGTAGGAAAGCTAAATAAAGATATTTAACATTCTCTTATCTAGATTTTTCCATAAGAATTGTGTTTGGCTAATTATAAAGGTTTAGTGTGAGACACAGAAATCAGTGATGAGACAGACGGTTGCAATGACATGACTTGGCAGCAGCTGGAATCCAGCTTTATGACAGACCCTCATCCTCTGCTTTGTACTCTGGGTATACCTTGAAGCCCTGACTAGTGACACTCCTTAGTTTCATGGCTCCTGTTCTGCCAATGAGTTTGCTAAGTGCTATCTTTGTGAAATTAATTTATCCCCACTTGAAACACCTAGAATGTATTCTCTCCTTTGATCCCTGGTTGTACAATGATAATGAACCCTGCATATATCTCTCCCTAGACATTGTGAATGTCATGTTGTGAGAAGTAGTTTTGTAAATTTTTCTTCTAATTATCATTTCTAAGTGAGAAAGAAGCACTACACTAGGGAAAAAGACCATTGCAGATTAGGAAGCTGACCAGATGCCACCAAACATTACATGGATTGTATTCACATCTTGGATGCTAATTCTAACTTTACTATGGTACTTTCCAGTTTTTAAGGTGTTTTCACAAAGAGAAGGTGTTGGTTAGAGGGATAAACTCTTGAGACAGACAACTAACTCTGCTATTGGTAACTTCCTAGTGTGCGCTCTACATAGGGGACAGCATTGTTCTGTTTTTTTGTCTTATGTATGGGCAAAACTGACTCAACAATATAGTGTATAGGGTGTTTGTGTAGATGCTGTGAAGCACTTATGACAATGGCTGGCATATGGTACTCAGTAGTCACAATAAACATTAGTTGTTTACTTTTGTTTTTAGAGTTCCCAGCAAACAACCTGGCTTAACCTTATATTTCTCTTTTAAAAGCCCAGGGTTTAGTAAGGAGCAAATAGTACTATACTGTTGAATTCAGATCATTTGTGTTCATTAGAACATTTAAACAGTTCTGCCTTGGAAGCTCATCATTGAACACAATAATCTTTGGAAGAGGGGCATAAAAATCACACTTCTCTGCAAACAATCAAGTGGAACAGTGAAGTGGAAGAGGAGTCTTTCTTCCTCTCAACTATATACATGACAGATATGAGCCATAGATTTTTGTTCTTGTGCCTGCCTCTGAGGCAAGGAGACCAACCCTTGTTGACATAGATGTTCAGGGATGGTGGTGGAGGTAAAAGGCTTATTGGCTGCCGTTATCTCACCTAATGCTTTCCTGTGTGTGTGTGTGTGTGTGTGTGTGTGTGTGCAGGCTCCTTCCTCCCTCTGCTATAACTATGAAGGTAACATTCTAGGAACCTGGGAGACAGCAGCAGGGCATCCTGTTTGGGGTCTCCAGAAGCAAAGCCTCCTGCAGCACAGCAATTGCTCTAAGGGGCCTCTTTATCTTTGCCCCTACTCTCTCCCTGTCCTCGCTCCTGCCTCCCCCCTCTCCCTTCCTGCTCCCACCACACCCATAAACCTGCAGTCTAAGGCTACTACTATCCATCCCTTCCTCAAGTGGGGGTGGTGGTGGTGGGAGGGTGAGGAGGGGGCGTCACTCAGCAGTTTGGGGCGGTGCTATGTGGGCACGTCCGCCCCCAAGGCATCCCTGGTTAGACTTCCTCCTCCTGCAAGCTGCCAGCCCAGCTGGAGGAAACAGCAGCAGCAGCAGCAGCAGCAGCAGCAGAAGAAGAAGAAGAAGAAGAAGAAGAAGAAGAAGAAGAAGAAGAAGAAGAAGAAGAAGAAGAAGAAGAAACGGCCACGATGAGCACTGGTGACGCTGTGTGCATGGGCTGGCTCGTCAAGTCGCCTCCCGAGAGGAAGCTGCAGCGCTATGTGAGTAGGGGTGTCAACTCAACCCTGGCCCTCATGCCCTCGGTTCTCTGCCCATGGGGTGGCCGTGTGTGGTCCTGGGGAGTCCCTGACTCTAGGCGCGCCAAACATAACTGTTCCCAGAGCGAGGCCAATGGACGTCGGAAAGTGAAATCTCACATTGAGCTGTGCTGCTGAGGCGTCCTGCAGCAGGCTGGCCTGGTGCCTCTTGCCTGCTGTGTTCAGTGTCTCTATGCAGTCAGCGGTAAAGGGAGGTGGGTTGGGGCTGAAACACCCAACACCAGTTTGTATGCTGGAGCAACCAGAGAGACTTCTCTAAAGGGTGTCCTGTTTTTAACTGGAGTTCTATTTCACAGAGAGAACAGGGCGAGGGACAGGGAAGTGGACAGTAAGTAAAGCTGTGTGGGCCACCCAGTAAAGCTACTACCTTCCTCTTGGACTGTAATGAGTACTGTTGTAGCTATCATAGAACACTCCTGTTGGGAGCCTACCATACAGTGTAACTCTTTTTTCATTATGTACCTTCTCAGCACATCCTTTATGATGACACCAAGCTTTTCTAGTACAGCCGGAACCATTGACATTTCCTATTATGAAATAAGGAACACCCGGAGAAATACATCTTTCTACTCATCATACGACTATATTTAAAAAAGCTGCACACAACTCAAAAAGTTCATTATATCTAGTGTTCTCAGAATAAAATCGTAAAAATATTTGGCTTAAAGACACGATTGTTATTGAGCAAGAATCACTTTAGTCCCCAGGGGATTGTATGTGTAGATATTAAGATTTCTTGCCTTTGGGTTTTGGTGGAGCTGGAAGTAGTTTGATGGATCCTTGTCCTTCATAATTTCTAATTTATCTGCAAAACCAAAGCATGCTGGTGGGAACTACCCTGCCAAGGTTTGCACTCAGCTGAGGTACTCCACCACAAATGGGGTTCTACCTGGTATTTATGTCTATAGCTTTCTAGCAGGTGTCCCTATATCACCAGCCAGTACTCTTGTTGCATATTAAAGAGCACATATCATGTAGAAGTTCAGGGGTAGAATTATAAGAAGATAACAATAATGTACGGATATTTCTAAAATTTGTAACAGAAGCTTTTCCTGAATATGAAGTTGCTCAGTGCTCTCTCTCTCCCCACATTTCTGAGTTAGACAGTGTCTCACTCTTAGGAGTCTTCCATACAATCTAACTCTTTCTCATCATGTCCCTCCTCAGTATATTCTTTATGATGATGGGTTTTTGTTGTTTGTGCTATTGAATCAAAGAATGTTGTTCTACTTAGCGTGTAGCTATCACAGATGCAAAATATAAACACTTCTTTGAATAATAGCAGTAGTCACCTCCCCCCCCCATCTTTCTCTCTGAGACAAGGCCTCTACATAGCCCTGGCTGTGCTGGAACTCACTTCGTAGACCAGATTGGCCTCAAAGTCAGAGGTCCACCTGCCTTTGTTTCCTAAGTGCTGAGATTAAAGGCACGTGCCACTATACCTGGACCGGCATCATGGTTTTGATTTCACAAATTCCTAAGCACCAGAGTCCCACATCTCTCATCCAAGCTGTTTCCCTAACTTTTCAGCTCCTTTGAAGATGCAGTGATGGGCTGGAGAGATGGCCCAGTGGTTAAGAGCACTGACTGTTCTTCCAGAGGTCCTGAGTTCAATCCTCAGCAACCACATGTAATCCTCACAACCATCTGTAATAGGATCTGATGCCCTCTTCAGGTGTGTCTGAAGACAGCGACAGTGTACTCATATAAATAAAATAAATAATTCTTTAAAAAAAGAAGAAGATGCATTCATACCAATGAGGCAAAAACATGTTCCTATGTACCACATGGGCAGGTGAAACTTGCAGTGCTGCTCCCTGGGAGGATTCCCTTGCTGCTCCTAATGAGAGTCATTTAAAGAATCACTGGATGTTTTCAGAGTGGCATGAACTTTCCAGTAGCTGATTCAAGACGGTGAATCTCTAGAACAAGGTTTATGGATGACCCATCTTCATGCCCCCCCCCCTTTTGTTTTGTATTTTGTCTTCAACAGGCTGACTTAAGAGAGTTTATTAGTGTTTTATGATTTTGGGAAGACTTGGATATGTAGATCTTTTGTCACATGTGGATTGTTATTTTGTTATTTTATTTATTTATTTATTTGGTGAGGTAGACCTGTAGTGGACAAGACTGAAAACAGAAGAGAACTTAGGAACCATATTACTAACCATAGCCAATAAAATTAATATAACACTCTGGGAGGCAGAGGCAGGCAGATTTCTGAGTTCGAGGCCAGCCTGGTCTACAGAGTGAGTGCCAGGACAGCCAGGGCTATACAGAGAAACCCTGTCTCGAAAAAACCAAATCCAAAAAAACCAAACAAAAAAAACCTAATATAACTTCTGAATTTATTTATTCACTAAATCCGACCTTATGGAAAAATATGAAATGTCCATCTGATCTTCTAACACAGCATCTTCATGATAGGTAGGCAAGGAGTTAGGGAAGTGGGAGAGAAGACAGATTCTTGAAGAAGCAGCTTAAAGTTTTTAAATGCCCATGTTTCTTCTTTTCTTTTTGGATTTTTTTCCCCTGAGACAGGGTTTCTCTGTATAGCACTGGCTGGGATTACAGGCATGTGACACCACTGCCCGACTGCCTCCCCCCTTTTAAAAAAATAAAGTTGATTCCTTTTTCTTTGTTTTATAAGTAATCTAGACATTTATTCTTATCATCAAAATTCAAACATTGTAGGAATGGATGAATGAATAGAATAGAAGTCTCCCCCCTCCACACACACACATCCTTCTCAGGGTTGTCCCTAAGGACAAGTGCTCTTAGATGTATGATATTGTTATAGAACATTTTCTATATTTTTTCTTTTCACATAAATGCAATTGTCCAATAATTTTATCTTCCTTTTTATAAGTAGTCTATACATTTTTCCAAGTTAGTGCATACAGATTTACTTCATTTTCAAATCATTGTGTAATATTGCTTATAATACATGTATCATAATTTAACAATTTTTCTGTTGATGAACTTTTAGCTTACTTCTGTTCCTTTGATTTAAGTAATGCTAGAAGGCTGAGGAAATGGCTCAATCAAAGGTTGAGGAAATGGCTCAATCAGACGGGAGTTTATGTTCCCAGCACTCACATAAAAGCTGGAGACAGTGATACATACCTATTATCCCAACAGTGAAAAGATGGAGATATGAAGAACCTGGAGATTGCTGGATAGAATTGGTGTGTTCCAGGCTCATTGAGAAGGTTTATCAGAAAAATGTAGTGAAGTGATTGAAGAATGGCATCCAATGTCAACCTCTGGACTTCACACACATGTGTACATGCCATGCTATACTAATTTATTAACTTGGTTATTATAACAACGTTAAGTGACAGATGCTATTTTTACCTCTGAATACACAAATTTTTGTTGGATATGCAATAGGCAAGCATCTTCTACCACCCTGTAGTTTGCTTTTTCATTATCATTATTTATAGTTTTTTTTCCAGTACAAAGATTTTATTTTTCTTATTTGAGTCCGGATCTCATACAGGCTGACTTGAAATTCAGTATGCAGCCTACATTGGCCTGATACACATGGCAATCCTGCTTCTGTAATGTTGGAATTAAAAACATGAACTTCCATGGTCAGCTAAGCCTTAAAAATGTGTGAAATTGAAAATATAAGATTTTGAATTATGCCTACTTTATTGACAAACTGTTCATTTCTATGCCAATATCATACTGTTTAATGAGCCTACCTTCATAAAACTTAGTTTTAGATGTCTAACTTTGTTTTGCTTTTTCTGAGTTGATTTGGCCATTCTAGGTCCTTTGTTTTTCTGTAACAATATTTAAATTATTATGTCAATTGATTTTATTGAGTTTATACCTTATATCCTTGTTTACGTCACTTAGTACTTATGGCCTTGCTTGTACTTAGAACTTGCAGTATAATCAGTGTTTTATAGAAATGATGAGTGAAGACATCCTTCACTATGTTGATCTTAGGGATAACATCATTTAATTTTTTCATTTCAAATTTTAACTATAGGTCTCTTTTTAAAGTTTATTTTTATTTTATGTGTATGGGTGTTTTGCCTGCATGTGTATGTATACACTATGTACATGAAGTACCTACAAGTGCCAGAAGAGGGTACCAGTTTCCCTGAAACTGTAATTATAGCCAGATATGAGCAACAGTGTGGGTTTCAGGAATCAAACCTGGGCTGTCTGCAAGACCAACAAGTGCTCTTAACTACTGAGCTATCTCTCCAGCCTCAGCTATAGTTATTTTGTAGACATGTTTTACCAAATTAAATACATTCTATATATTGTCAATTTACCGAGATTTTTTTCTTTTTATTTATTTTATTTTTGGTTTTTTGAGATAGGGCTTCTCTGTGTAGACCTGACTTTTTTGTAACTCTCTTTGTAGACCAGGCTGACTTCAGATTTAGAGATCTACCTGTCTCTGACTCCTGAGTGCTGAGATTACAGGAATGCACGACCACTTTACTGAATTTTTTTTTTTTGTTGTTTTTTTTTGGATTTGTTTTTTTTTTTTTTTCCGAGACAGGGTTTCTCTGTGTAGTCCTGGCTGTCCTAGAACTCACTCTGTAGACCAGGCTGGCCTTGAACTCAGAAATCCGCCTGCCTCTGCCTCCCAGAGTGCTGGGATTAAAGGAGTGCACCACCACTGCCCCTGCCTGATTTTTTTAAACTGTAGATTCAAACTTATTACTCTGTAAAGTAATAAGTTGCTTTTCCTTAGTCTATTACTATGATGGCTTCCTGACTATTTTTATTTAATTTTTGCAGTTTTTTAAAATTTTTTAAAATTTATTTTCTATATTCTTTGTTTACATTCTAAAAGCTTTCCCCTTTCCCAGCCCCCTCCCCCCCATATGTCCCATGAGTCCTCTTCTCTCCATCCATTCTCCTATCTTTCCCCCTCCCTTTTCTCTGTCCTGGTACTCCCCTACAATGCTGGATCAAGCCTTTCCAGGATTAGGGCCCTCTTCTTCCTTCTTCATGGGAATCATTTGATATGCTAATTGTATCTTCAGTATTCAGAGTTTCAGGGCTAATTAATATCCACTTATCAATGATTGCATTCCATGTGTATTCTTTTGTGAATGGATGATATTTTCCAGTTCTATCCATTTGTCTAAAAAAATTCATGAATTCATTGTTTTTAATTGCTGAATAGTACTCGATTTTGTATATATACCACATTTTCTGTATCCATTCCTCCACTGAGGGATATCTGGGTTCTTTCCAGCTTCTGGCTATTATAAATAAGGCTGCTATGAACATAGTGGAGGATGTGTCCTTATTGCATGCTGGGGAATCCTCTGGGTATATGCCCAGGAGAGGTATAGCAGGGTCCTTCGGAAGTGTCATGCCCAGTTTTCTTAGGAACCGCCAGATTGATTTCCAGAGTGGTTGTACCATCTTACAATCCCATTAGCAGTGAAGGAGTGTTCCTGTTTCTCCACATCCTGACCAACACCTGCTATCTCCTGAGTTTTTAACCTTAGCCATTCTGACTGGTGTGAGGTGAAATCTCAGGTTTGTTTTGATTTGCATTTCCCTAATGGCTAATGATGTTGAGCATTTCTTAAGGTGCTTCTCGGCCATCCGAATTTCTTCAGGTGAAAATTCTTTGTTTAGGTCTGTACCCCATTTTTTAATAGGGTTATTTGGTTCCCTGGGGTCTAACTTCTTGAGTTCTTTGTATATATTGGATATTAGCCCTCTATCTGATGTAGGGTTGGTGAAGATCTTTTCCCAATTTGTTGGTTGCCATTTTGTCTTTTTGACGGTGTCTTTTGCCTTACTGAAACGCTGTAATTTTGTGAGATCCCATTTGTCAATTCTTGATCTTAGAGCATAAGCTATTGGTGTTCTGTTCAGGAACTTTCCCCCTGTGCCCATGTCCTCAAGGGTTTTCCCCAGTTTCTTTTCTATTAGTTTCAGTGTGTCTGGTTTTACGTGGAGGTCCTTGATCCACTTGGAGTGAAGTTTAGTACATGGAGATAAGAATGGATCAATTTGCATTCTCCTGCATGCTGACCTCCAGTTGAACCAGCACCATTTGTTGAAAAGGCTATCTTATTTCCACTGGATGTTTTCAGCTCCTTTGTCGAAGATCAAGTGACCATAGGTGTGTGGATTCATTTCTGGGCCTTCAATTCTATTCCATTGGTCCACTTGCTTGTCCCTGTGCCAATAACATGCAGTTTTTAACACTATTGCTCTGTAGTATTGCTTGAGGTCTGGGGTACTAACTCCCCCAGAAGTTCTTTTACTGTTGAGAATAGTTTTAGCTATCCTGGATTTTTTGTTAATCCAGATAAATTTGAGAATTCCTAATTTTTGCAGTTTTTGAGATGGTATTTGCTCTGTAGTCTAGCCTTTCCTTGAACTTGTTATCAAGTCCAGGCTGACCTCAGACTTGTGATAGTCATCCTGCCTTAGCTCTCCAAGTGCTTGGATAACAGGTATGCACCGCCACAGCTAGCTGTGATTTATTTTTATGTTTGTGATGCTGGAGATGGAACCCAGGACCTTGCTCATGTTATTAGTAAGCACTCTATTGCTAAGATACATCCCTAGACTCATTTTTATTCCAGTGCTGAGCCAGCTGTGAATTCACAGGATAAAATTCATGTGATTTTCATGTGTTCTTGGACTTGTTTTGCTAGTAGTTTGCTGAGGGCATTTGTACTTCTGTTAATAGAAGAAATGGACATAGTTTTCCTTTTGGTGTATGTGACTATCTTTGGTTCTGATGTTAGCATAATGCTGGGCATGTAAAATGAAAATGGAAATGTGCTCCTCTTGTGTTTTCTGAGTTATATTGCATAGAATTAGTTTTTCTTCTTCCTTAAATATCTGGTTGAATTAACCATTGAAACAATTTGAAATTGACCATCTATTTCTGGGGAGACTATTTATTACCTTAGAATTCCATTTCTTTGAAGAACTCTTTGGAGGATCCATATTTTCTTGAATGAACTGTGGTAGTTTAGCCTGTCAAGGTTTTTCTTAGTTTTTACTGAACAGCCAGATTTATTGAAATTAAGTTAGTTGCTATATTCCTTTCTGTCTTTTTCCCTTACAGGATCTGTAATAGCGTTTCCTTTTTTATTATTCTGTAACTTTCATTGATTATTCTGTTTTACTGATCACTCTTGCTAGAGTTTTGTTAATTTTTCTGATATATTATAAGAACTAGCCTTCATTTTCATTGATCTCTATTATTTTCTTTGCTTTTAATTTCATTAGTTTATTCTCTCATCTTTATTATTTCCTTCTGATTGCTTTGAGTTTAATTTTATTGATACTATGGCTAATTATTTTAAATTTAAAAATATTAGTTTTAGTTGTTGAGCTTTGAGATTTGGCTTACAGTCTCTAAATGAATGGATTATTCTGTAGGAGTCTCAGAATTCTGGCAGAAACCCTGATTTGTCTGTAAAGGAATTCTTCCCTTATCACACTGTGCAGCTTACAGAGACTATAGTTTAAGAAGGCCTTGAATTTGCATTCTTCCTGCCTCATCCTGTTGAGTAGCTGCCATTTGTAGGCCTGTACCCCCAGACTCAATTCTTACCTTCTAAGGCAAGTGTTGAAAACTGTAAATTTCTAAGTATTGCTTTAGGTATAACCCACAAAATGTGATACATTGTTTTACTTTCAGTCATTATAAACATTAGTCAATTTCTCTGTGAGTTTTCCTTTTTTGAACCAAAGACTGCATAAAAGTTTCCTGTTTAATTTCCAAATATTCTGAAATTTTCTAGTTTTCTTCCTATTATTAGTTTCTGATTAAACTATGATATGATCCAAGAGCAAACTATATGATTTATATGTTTTTTAAAAAAACTATATTAGGGTTACACTATAATCCACAATGTAGTTTCAGTTGGTGAATATTGTGTGTTGGAATGAAAAAGATGGATCTTTCATTGGGTGGAATGTTCTATAAATGTTGTATTCCATAGCTGCCTGCAGCTATTACAAACTGGGTTTCTGGAACAGAAGCTGAGGGATGGATGGGGAAGGGGGGAAAAGAAAGAAGGGCCAGGACAATGTTTCACTGATCGAGGCTGAAACTTTAATGGTGGTCAGACCTTTTAACAGTTTGGACAAACCCTTCCCCCCCAGACTCCGGGCTGAGTTCTGGTGGAAGTTGTCTAGCTTCTCTTGGAGGTCCTTGTCTCAACTGCTCCAGCAGCTGGGTGGGTCACCTGCTTAATTCAGGAATTCCTAGACCTGGAGGAACAAAGAGCTTAACCTTCACTGAGCTTCTCCACCCTAGGATAAAAATTCCTGCCTTAACCTACTTCCCTATTATGTCCTAAGGGCAGATTCCTGCCTGAAGCCAGGAATTGTCCTTGGCCAATGTCAAGTTCCTACCGTGGTATGACTCCCCAATATGGCTCTGTACATATAAACATTAATTAGTCCAGTTGGATTGATGCTATTGTTCAGATTTTCTACATCCTTACTGATTTTCTAAATCCTTACTGATTTTTCTGCTTCCTTTTACTGTTATAGAGCTATTATAGAAAGAGAGGTGAAAAAGTTTCCATTTTTAAAATTTCAGTTTGTCTATGTTTTTCTCCTCCTCTTCCTTTTCTTCCTCCTCTTTTTTCTTTTCTTTTGTTTTGTTTTTCAAGATATGGTTTCTTTGTGTAGCCTTGGCTGTCTAGGAACTCATTCTACAGACCAGGCTGACCTCAAATTCAAAGATGTGCCTGCCACTGCCTCCTGAATGCTGGGATTAAAGACATGTGCCACTACTGCCTGGCCAGTTTTCCCATTTCTCTTTCTAGTTTGTTTTGTAAATAAAACATTTAGCTTTAAAAAATGTGATATTGTTTTTGATGCAAGAGAAGGAACCTAGGTCCTTATTCATGCTGCCTAAAACTTCTGCTATTGAGGTATACTCCTAAATTTACAACTTTTTGTGCTGTTCTTCATAGAGTGAGTTTCTTGTGGTATTCATAGCATTGTTTCACTGTCCATTAGTTTTACTCTATGGCTGTTGGTCTGATAAGTACTTGATAAGAACTGTGCAGGCAGAGCCTTCAAGAGTTCAATTCCTCCATACTTAAAAGTGTGTCTTAGGGTTTCCATTGCTGTGAAGAGATACCATAACAAAGGCAATTCTTTTTTTTAAATTTTTTTTTTAGATTTTATTTATTTTATGTATATGAGTACACTGTAGCTGTTTTCAGACACATCAGAAGAGGGTAATAGATTTCATTATGGATGGTTGCGAGCCACCATGTGACTGCTAGGAATTGAACTCAGGACCTCTGGAAGAGCAGTCAGTGCTCTTAACCACTGAGCCATCTCTCTCCCCAACCCTCCACCCCCAGAAAGGAAACTCTTCTAAAGAATGTTTAATTGGGGCTGACTTCCAGGTTCAGAGGTTCAGTCCATTATCCCCTCAAGTCAGGAGCATGGCAGTTTCCAGGCAGACATGCAACAGGAGAAAATGAGAATTCTACATCTTGTTCAGAAGGCAAACAAAAGACTGGCTTTCAGGCAGCTAGGAGGAAGGTCTCTGAAC
Organism: Apodemus sylvaticus; assembly: GCF_947179515.1. Taxonomy (NCBI): domain Eukaryota; kingdom Metazoa; phylum Chordata; class Mammalia; order Rodentia; family Muridae; genus Apodemus; species Apodemus sylvaticus. The sequence goes on along the minus strand of NC_067495.1, from coordinate 150,965,595 downwards.
CCACCTCCACAGTGACACTTCCTCCAACAAGGCCACACCTTCTCCAACAAGGCCACACCTCCCAATAGTGCCACTCCCTGGGCCAAGTATATTCAAACCACCACAGAGGGCTCCATCTTTTTCCAGTACAACTTACCTTCTTTTTTTTTTATTTACATTTCAAATGATTTCCCTTTTCTAGCCCCCCACTCCCCGAAAGTCCTGTAAGCCCCCTTCTCTTCCCCTGTCCTCCCACCCACCCCTTCCCACTTCCCCGTTCTGGTTTTGCCGAATACTGTTTCACTGAGTCTTTCCAGAACCAGGGGCCACTCCTCCTTTTTTCTTGTACCTCATTTGATGTGTGGATTATGTTTTTGGTATTCCAGTTTTCTAGGTTAATATCCACTTATTAGTGAGTGCATACCATGATTCACCTTTTGAGTCTGGGTTACCTCACTTAGTATGATGATCTTCTTGAACTGTGGTTATTCCACAATATAGGTTGTATAACAGAATGGGGATGTTGAACAACTTTGCTAAATGTGTACCTATCAAAGCCAAATGAATAATGAATTCAAGGTGTTTCTGGCAGTGTTTACCCATTGTGTATCCTACAACTTCACTGAAGCCTTGGTTTTGAAGATTCAACATGCACACTTTTCATGTGTGAGCCATCACACCAACAAACAGTTCTCAAAATGCCCTGGCACAGGTTATTATACCATTATTATGTTATAACTTACATTGTTTCTGTGGCACATAAAATTTTTCTGTTTTTATAGAAAGATAATGGCTTGGATAGAGAAATTTTCAATATTTCCATTTTCAATATTTTCCTACTGTCATTCCTCAGTGTATATGTTTGTATTATGTTACTTTAGAATGTTTGGTTTTTAAAATTGCTGTGTATTGGCTTACATTTCACAAAAAAATCAGTAAATACATTTTGACTCAGGATTAATATAAAATTTCTGACAATTTCTGGAATAGCCCTAAACATTTGTCATTTTAATTACATAATTTATGCAAAGCAATATTATCAATATTGATGATTATAAAATCAATGAACTCTGAGAAAAATTAATACTCTATGTCCTGCAGGATCAAATTTCAGGTAAGTTTAGTTTTTATATTTATTTGTTATATGTGTGTGCACAACTGCATGAGAGTATGTGCACACATGAACCATAGTACACATATGAAAGTCAAAGGACAATGTGTAAATGTTCTCTTTTTCCACCATGTGAGTTCCAATAATCCAATTCAGATTTTCAAGCTTAGTGACAAGTGACTTTGCCTACAAAACAGGCCCAATATTTGATTCTTTATTTAAAAATAAATAAGCACATGCATTGTATTAGTATGAAAATTTACTTTTATCAAAGTAAATAAGATTATATGCATAGTGAAAAAATGTTTTAAAATATTTTTCTTTATGATTTATTATCAATGGATGTTTGATTTGGGTACCTATTTTATATATTTATATGCTGGAGTTGAATAAACATTTCTTGGATGAAGTGGGGGTCACAAGTAGAAAAAAAATTTAAGAAGCCCTACTGGGCTACCTTTTGCTTCCAACTCACTGTTTCAGCTGAATTTTTCTTGTGGACATAGTCATCACTGACAAGGCAAGCAAGTATTGCTTTTTGTCCCTCTCTGCAGGCTTCTGTGACTGTATTTCAAATTCATAGCCTGCTGTGTAACCTGAGATCTCTTAGAATTGTGTGTTTAATCAGCCCACTTAATATTATGAAGTAACTTCTTGTTCTTTGCTTCAAAACATCAAAACACTGTGCCATTATCTTTTAAATACATTGTTGAATTTAGCTTGCAAGTATTTTGCTGAGGATTTTATACCAGTATTTATTCAATAAATTGATTCATAATTTTCTTATTTTGTTGTGTACGTTTTTAGCATATATAGAATAACTTTGAAAGCATCCTGTTCTTTTTATTTTATTGAGTAATGTGAAAAGCATTGATGTCAGATCTTTAAAGGTTTGATATAATTTGAATGTGAATCTACATAGTCCTTGGCTTTTTTTGTTAAGTTGTGTTTTTTTTTAAGAATTATTTATTTATTTTATGTATATGAGTACACTGTAGCTCTGTTCAAACACACCAGAAGAGGGCGTCGGATCCCATTACGGATGGTTGTGAGCCACCATGTGATTGCTGGGAATTGAACTCAGGACCTCTAGAAGAGCAGCCAGTGCTCTTAACTGCTGAGCTATCTCTCCAGCCCTGTGGGGTTATATATATATATATATATATATATATATATATATATATATATATATATATATGAAATATATACTATTTGAATCCCATTGCTTGTTAATAATCTGTTTAGTGTTACTTTTTGCCTTTGTCTGTACATGCTGGTGTATATATATACATATGTGTGCAGATGTTCAGGTGGAGGCCAGAGGTTGACCCTGGTTTCCTCGCTCCATCCTTTTCAATCTTACTTTTTGAAACAAAGTTTCTCACTGAACCTAAAACTCATGAATCAACTAGATAGGCTAGCCAGTGAACACCAATGATCCTCTTGTCTTTCTCTGACCTCCCACTATTGAAATTACAGACACACATTGCTACATCTGGCTTTTTATGTGGATGCTAGAGATTGAAACTCAGGTCCTTATGCTTCAGTACCAGGAGGCACTTTTCCTACTGTTCATGGACTCTTGGCTCAATATTGGTAGGCTGTGAGTGTGTAAAGGCTCATGCCTTTAGTCTCAGCACTCAGGCAGATATCTGTTCAAGGCCATCGTGGTCTACCTACAGAGAGAGTTCTAGGACAGCCAGGACTACATAGGGAAACTCTTCTTTGAAAAACAAAACAAAACAACAACAAAACCCCAAGTCTTTGTTTAATTGATTTTTGTATTTTTCTCACAGTCTTTATTTAATTAACTATGTTCTAATTTTTAATCCATTGATTTGGGGTTGGGCTTATTCTTGTTATTCAAAGATTTTGTGGTACATCTTGGGTTAACTATTTGAGGTCATAGTTAACCCTAACACTGTCTGATTTAAAATTGTTTTTATATAATGTATTTTTTATATTTTTATTTTCTATATTCTTTGTTTACATTGCAAATGATTTCCCCTTTCCCAGATTCCCCCCTCCCCATATGTCCCATAAACCTTCTTCTCTCCACCCATTCTCCAATCACCTCTCTCTTTTTTCTCTGTCCTGATACTCCCCTCCAACGCTAGATCAAGCCTTTCCAGGATCAGGACCCTTTCCATACTTCTTCATGGGAGTCATTTGTTATGCTATTTGTGCCTTGGGTATTCAGAGCTTCTGGGCTAATTACTATCCACTTATCAGAGATTGCATTCCATGTGTATTCTTTTGTGATTGGGTTACCTCACTTAGGATGATATTTTCCAGATCAAACCATTTGCCTAAAAATTTTGCGAATTCATTGTTTCTAATTGCTGAGTAGTATTCCATTGTGTAAATATACCATATTTTCTGTATCCATTCCTCCTTTCAGGGACATCTGGGTTCTTTCCAGCTTCTGGCTATTATAAATAAGGCTGCTATGAACATAATGGAGCATGTGTCTTTATTGCATGCCGGAGAATCCTTTGGGTATGTGCCCAGGAGAGGTATAGCAAGGTCCTCCGGAAGTCTCATGTCCAGTTTTCTGAGGAACCTCCAGACTGATTTCCAAAGTGGTTGTACCATCTTACAGCCCCACCAGCAGTGGAGGAGTGTTCCTCTTTCTCCACATCCTCGCCAACACCTGCTGTCTCCTGAGTTTTTGACCTCAGCCATTCTGACTGGTGTAAGGTGAAATATCAGGTTTGTTTTGATTTGCATGTCCCTAATGACTAATGATGTTGAGCACTTCTTAAGGTGCTTCTTGGACATCTGAATTTCTTCAGGTGAAAATTCTTTGTTTAGATCTATACCCCATTTTTTAATGGGGTTATTTGGTCCCCTGGGGTCTAACTTCTTCAGTTCTTTGTATATATTGGATAATAACCCTCTATCAGATGTAGGGTTGGTGAATATCCTTTTCCAATTTGTTGGTTGCCGTTTTGTCCTTTTAACAGTGTCCTTTGCCTTACAGAAACTTTGTAATTTTATGAGGTCCCATTTGTCAATTCTTAATCTTAGAGCATAAGCTATTGGTGTTCTGTTCAGGAACTTTTCCCCTGTGCCCATGTCCTCAAGGGTCTTCCCCAGTTTCTTTTCTATTAGTTTCAGTGTGTCTGGTTTTAGGTGGAGGTCCTTGATCCACTTGGAGTTGAGTTTAGTACATGGAGATAAGAATGGATCAATTTACATTCTTCTGCATGCTGACCTCCAATTGATCCAGCACCATTTGTTGAAAAGGCTATCTTTTTTCCACTAGATGTTTTCAGCTCCTTTGTCGAAGATCAAGTGACCATAGGTGTGTGGATTCATTTCTGAGTCTTCAATTCTATTCCATTGGTCCACTTGTCTGTCACTGTGCCAATACCATGCAGTTTTTAACACTATTGCTCTGTAGTATTGCTTGAAGTCAGGGATACAGATTCCCCCAGAATTTCTTTTGTTGTTGAGAATAGTTTTAGCTATCCTGGGTTTTTTGTTATTCCAGATGAATTTGAGAATTGCTTTTTCTAATTCTGTGAAGAACTGAGTTGGGATTTTTATGGGGATTGCATTGAATCTGTAGATTGCTTTTGGCAAGATGGCCCTTTTAACTATATTAATCCTGCCGATCCACGAGCATGGCAGATTTTTTCCATTTTCTGAGGTCTTCTTCGATTTCTTTCTTCAGAAACCTGAAGTTATTGTCATATAGATCTTTCACTTGTTTGGTTAGAGTCACACCAAGATACTTTATATTGTTTGTGTCTATTGTGAAGGGTGTCATTTCCCTAACTTCTTTCTCAGCCTGCTTATCCTTTGAGTATAGAAGGGCAACTGATTTGCTTGAGTTGATTTTATAACCAGCCACTCTGCTGAAGTTGTTTATCAGCTGTAGGAGTTCTCTGGTGGAGTTTTTCAGGTCACTTAAGTAGACTATCATGTCATCTGCAAATAGTGATAATTTGACTTCTTCCTTTCCAATTTGTATCCCCCTGACCTCCTTATGTTGTCTAATTGCTCTAGCTAGAACTTCAAGAACTATATTGAAAAGATATGGAGAGAGAGGAAAGCCTTGTCTAGTCCCTGATTTTAGTGGGATTGCTTCAAGTTTCTCTCAGTTTAGTTTGATGTTGGCTACCGGTTTGCTGTATATTGCTTTAATGATGTTTAGGTATGGGCCTTGAATTCCTGTTCTTTCCAAAACTTTTAGCATGAAAGGATGCCGAATTTTGTCAAATGCTTTTTCTGCATCTAATGAGATGATCATATGGTTTTTTTCTTTGAGATTGTTTATGTAGTGGATTGCATTGATGGATTTCCTTATATTGAACAATACCTGCATCCCTGGAATGAAGCCTACTTGATCATGGTGGGTGATCGTTTTGATATGTTCTTGGATTCGGTTGGCAAGAATTTTATTGAGTATTTTTGCATCAATATTCATAAGGGAAATTGGCCTGAAGTTCTCTTTCTTTGTTGGATCTTTGTGTGGTTTTAGTATCAGCGTAATTGTGGCTTCATGGAACGAGTTGGATAGAGTTTCTTCTGTTTCTATTTTGTGGAATAGTTTGAAGAATATTGGTGTTAGGCCTTCTATGAAGGTATGATAGAATTCTGCACTGAAGCCATCTGGTCCTGTGCTTTTTTTGGTTCGGAGACTTTCTATGACCCCTTTTATTTCTTTAGGGGTTATGGGACTGTTTAGATGATCTATTTGATCCTGATCCAGTTTTTGTGTCTGATATCTGTCTAGGAGACTGTCCATTTCCTCCAGATTCTCCAGTTGTGTTGAGTATAGGCTTTTGTAGTAGGATCTAATAATTTTTTGAATTTCTTTAGTCTCTCTTGTTATATCTCCCTTTTCATTTCTAAGCTTGTTAATTTGGATACTTTCTCTGTGTCCTTTGGTTAGTCTGGCTAAGGGTTTATCTATCTTGTTGATTTTCTCGAAGAACCAGCTCCTGGTTTTGTTGATTCTTTGTATGGTTTTCTTTGTTTCTACTTGATTGATTTCAGCCCTGAGTTTGATGATTTCCTGCCTTCTACTCCTCCTGGGTGAAATAGCTTCTTTTTGTTCCAGGGCTTTCAGGTGTGCTGTTAAGCTGTTATAGTGTATGCTCTCTCCACTTTCTTTTTGGAGGCACTCAGGGCTATGAGTTTTCCCCTTAGCACTGCTTTCATTGTGTCCCATAGATTTGGGTATGTTGTGTCTTCATTTTCATTACATTCTAAAAAGTCTTTGATTTCTTTCTTTATTTCTTCCTTGACCAAGGTATCATTGAGTAGAATATTGTTCAGTTTCCACGTGTATGTGGGTTTTCTGTTGTTTTTGTTGCTATTGAAGACCACTTTTACTCCATAGTGATCTGATAGGAGGCATGGGATTAGTTTGATCTTCTTATATTTGTTGAGGTCTGTCTTGTGACCAATTATATGATCGATTTTTGAGAAGATACCATGAGGTGGTGAGAAAAAGGTATATTCTTTTGCTTTAGGATAAAATGTTCTATATATATCTGTTAAATCTAATTGGTCCAAAGCTTCAATTAGTTTCACTGTGTCCCTGTTCAGTTTCTGTTTTACTGATAGGTCCATTGAGGAAAGTGCAGTGTTGAAGTTATCCACAATTATTGTGTTAGGTACAATGTGTGCTTTGAGCTTTAGTAAAGTTTCTTTTATGAATGAGGGTGCCCTCACATTTGGAGAATAGATATTCAGGATTGAGAGTTCTTTTTGGTGTATTTTTCCTTTGACTAGCAAGAAGTGTCCCTCAGAGTCTCTTTTGATGACTTTGGGTTGAAAGTCAATTTTATCTGATATTAGAATGGCTACTCCAGCTTGTTTCCTGAGACCATTTGCTTGTAAAATTGTCTTCCAGCCTTCCACTCTAAGGAAGTATTTGTCTTTGACACTGAGGTATGTTTCCTGTATGCAGCAAAATGTAGGGTCCTGTTTACATATCCAGTCGGTTACTCTATGTCTTTTTATTGGGGCATTGAGCCCATTGCTGTTAAGAAACATTAAGGAATAGTGACTATTACTTCCTGTCATTTTTGATGTTATTTTTTAAATTTGATTCGTTATCTTCTTTTGGGTTTGATGAAAGAAGGTTACTATCTCACTTTTTCCAGGGTGAAGTTTCCCTCCTTGTGTTGGTGTTTTCCTCCTAATATCCTTTGTAGGGCTGGGTTTGTGGAAAGATATTGGATAAACTTGGTTTTGTCGTGGAATATCTTAGTTTCTCCATCTATGGTGATTGAGAGTTTTGCTGGGTATAGTAGTTTTGTCTGGCATTTGTGTTCTCTTAGAGTCTGCATGAGATCTGCCCAGGATCTTCTAGCTTTCTTAGTCTCAGGTGAGAAATCTGGTGTGATTCTGATAGGTCTTCCTTTATATGTTACTTAGCTTTTTTCTCTTACTGCCTTTAATATTCTTTCTTTGTTTATTACATTTGGGGATTTGATTATTATGTGACGGGAGGTATTTCTGTTCTGGAGTTCTGTAGGCTTCTTGTATATTCATGGGCATCTCTCTCTTTAGGTTAGGGAAGTTTTCTTCCATAATTTTATTGAAGATATTTGCTAGCCCTTTAAGTTGTAAATCTTCACTCTCATCTATGCCATAATCCTTAGGTTTGGCCTTCTCATTATGTCCTGGATTTCCTGGATGTTTTGGGTTACAAGCTTTTTGCATTTTGCATTTTTCTTTGACCGTTGATTCCATGGTTTCTATGGTATCTTCAGCATCTGAAATTCTTTCTTCTATCTCTTGTATTCTGTTGTTGATATTTGCATCTATGTTCCCTGATTTCTTCCCAAGGTTTTCTATCTCCAAAGTTGTCTCCCTTTGAGTTTTCTTAGTTGTTTTTACTTCTGATTTTAGATCCTGGATGGTTTTGCTTAGTTCCTTCACTTGCTTGGCTGTGTTTTCCTGTAATTCTTTAAGAGATTTTTGTGTTTCCTCTTTCATGACCTCAGCCTGTTGACCAAAGTTCTCCTGTATTTCTTTAAGTGATTTTTGCATTTCCTCCTCATTGGGTTTTGTATTCTCCTGAATTTCTTTCAATGATTTTTGTGTTTCCCTTGTAAGGGCTTCTAACTTTTGATCCATTTTCTCCTGAATTTCTTTAAGTATGTCCTTCATGTGTTCCTGTACCAGCATCATGACCAGTGATTTTAAATCCAAATCTTGTTTTTCTGGTGTGATGGGGTATCCAGGACATGCTGTTAGTGGAGAATTGGGTTCAGATGCTGCCATATTGCCTTGATTTCTGTTAGTGATGCTCTTGCGTTTGCCTTTTGCCATCTAGTTCTCACTGGTGTTAGTTGGTCTTGTCAATGCTGGACTCACCAGCAAAAGTTTCCTCTTCCCAGCTGGCCTCTGGTGCACAGCTGACCTCCTGCACTGCCTGGAGACAGGGTGCTGTGGCCCAGGCTGTTCCAGAACCAGAGGCAGAGACCTGAAGGTTCCAGCCAGAGGCCTCAGGACTGGATCCTCTGCTCTGCAGGGCTGGACTCACCAGAGCACACTGACTCCTCTCAGCCTGCCTCCCGGGTGCACAGCTGGTCTCTTGCAGGGCCTGGAGATGTGGTGTTGTAGCCCAGGCTGTTCTGGATCCCGAAGCAGAGACCTGAAGGCTCCAGCCAGAGGCCTCAGGACTGGAACCTAAGCTCTGTGGGGCAGGACCCACTGGAGCAAGCTGTGTCCTCCCAGCCTGCCTCCGGGTGCACAGCAGGTCTCTTGCACTTCCTGGAGACCGAGTGCTGTGGCCCAGGCTGTTCAGATCCCGAAGCAGAGACCTGAAGGCTCCTGCCCGTGGCCTGCTGGACTCACCAGAGCACACTGACTCCTCCCAGCCGGCCTCCCGGGTGCCCCTCTGGCCTCTTGCAGGGCCTCGAGATGTGGTGTTGTAGCCCAGGCTGTTCTGGATCTGAAGCGGAGACCTGAAGGCTCCTGCCAGGGGCCTCAGGACTGGAACCTCTATATAATGTATTTTGATCATATTCTCTTCCCTCCAGTTTGAATTTTACTATAACTTATAGTATAGCTAGAAACTTTCCTTTTGAAAATTGACTTTGCAATAATGCAAAGATTCTGATAAGTTTTGCTTTTATTTGCATTGGATTCTAAGAATTTTAAAATTTCTTCCAGATCCACTGATTGTTTTTGTTTTTTTTTTTTGTTTTTGTTTTTGTTTTTTAATACTCCTTTAGGCTTAGCACAAGCTAACCTAGAGATTTATTTTTAGATTTATTTATTTATTTTATGTATGAGTATACTGTTGCTGTCTTTAGACACACCAGAAGAACGTGTCCGATCTCATTACAGATGGTTGTGAGCCATTATGTGGTTGCTGGGATTTGAACTCAGGACCTTCAGAAGAGCAGTCAGTGCTCTTAACCGCTGAGCCATCTCTCCAGCGATCCACTGATTGTTTAGCATGGCATGATGTGCACACATACAGTTTCAGTATTCTGGAGACTAGTAGGAGGATTGCTGTAAGTTTGAGGCCAGCCTGGGTGATTTCTAGTTTTTCCATTATGATCCAGAAAGACACAAATTATTGTTTTATGTCTGTTTTGATGTATCCTATAGTTTTAATTGTAATATCTTTTAAGCTCCCAATAATATGTGTTATGCAGCTGTATGTGACTGAAACAAAAGAGAAATAAAGAGGACATTACTGTTCCTAGTTATGGTGGAGGAGGTTTATTATAGATATGAGGGAAGGAATAGCCAGAGGCAGAGACATCTGGGAGAGTGCAGAGTAAACATGACTCTCAGCTGGGCCATATGAGGAAAGGATGGAGGGGATAGAGGAGAGATCTTGGAGACCAAGAGGCCTGGAGGCTAAAGGGTAAGCCAAGTGGACAAAGTAACCAAAATTGTTGGATTATATACGGAATGGTAGCCCAGCCTCTGTGCTGAAGAAGTTTAGGGTAGAGGGTGGGATATGCCTACCATACCCTGTAACAGGTAAGGGATTGTGGGAGAACCTGGCAGCTAGGTCCATTCTGTTAAATAAGTACTTCAATTAGCCCTTCCCTGTTCTCTCACAGTGCCAAGCCTCAGCTGCTCTCCATGACCCCTTCATAACTTCAAAACCAGTACCACCTGGGTGATTCTTAAACATTACCAAATTCAGCTGCAGCATGAGGCACAACCTTGGCTACCTCTGGAACACAGCATCTTGGTGCTCTAAGAAAACACTTCCCAGAAGATTTTACCTCAGTGATGCTGGTCTCTTCTTAATAACCACTAATTACTTAGCTCCAGCTAACCAGCATCAGTTGTCCCAGTAGTCCCTTCTATTCTTGGCTCTAAAGCCAGAGCCACATAGCCAAAGCTGCTGAGTTCTGCTGCTTGATGGTGTTAGAACCTGCCCCCTCCCTATTTTATTATATTATTATTAGCTTTGTTTTCCAACTCCTTTACTGCCTAAGCTTGGCTGTCCTGGAACTTGTTATGTAGATTGACCTTGAACTCAGAGATCTGCATAGCTCTGTTTCCAGTATTGCTGGGATTTTCTTCATCTAGAATCTACTCTGTTCAAGGCTGGCCTTCAACTCAGAGACTTCTTTGCCTTTTTCTCCTGAGATTAAAAGCTTGTTCTGCCAAGCCTGGACCTAAATTTAGCTGGGTAGGATCTTGCCCCCCAGGTCACTACTTCCTAAATTCAATTTAATATCCTTGAGCACAGGATTCAGCTCCATTTTACTTCCTGGAGCCCCTTTAATACTCTAACCATGTATTTTACATATTTTTCTTTCTCAGCTTGCTATGCTTGTTTAAAATGCTCTTCATGAGACTTAACCAGAGAACAAAGTCTCTGTTGGGCTCTTTTGAGACTTCTTTTGTCAATGCAATTAATATAAATCTCTTCACCTTAGCCTCAGGCAGACTCTTTCAGAAAAGAGCAAAAAGCAACTATGTTCTTCACCAAAATACTACAAAACAATCTCTAAGCCAGATATTGAAGTTCTTCTTTAGTGAAACCTCTTGGGTCACGTCTATACAGTTCAATTTACTCACAACAAGAAAGTCTTCCATATTTCTACTAAAATGATTTATTTTTTTTTCTTAGGTTACTTTCCCCAGATCTACAAATGCATTCTCATCCATTTAAACATTCACACACACACGTAAACACACATACACACACATACATACACACACATTCATACACACAGACAAAACACATGTTCTCCAATATTCCCAAAGAAGAAACTTTTTTTTATTCGATATATTTTTTATTTACATTTCAAATGATTTCCCCTTTTCTAGCCCCCCACTCCCCGAAAGTCCCGTAAGCCCCCTTCTCTCCCCCTGTCCTCCCACCCACCCCTTCCCACTTCCCCGTTCTGGTTTTGCCGAATACTGCTTCACTGAGTCTTTCCAGAACAAGGAGCCACTCTTCCTTTCTTCTTGTACCTCATTTGATGTGTAGATTATGTTTTGGGTATTCCAGTTTTCTAGGTTAATATCCACTTACTAGTGAGTGCATACCATGATTCACCTTTTGAGTCTGGGTTACCTCACTTAGTATGATGTTCTCTAGCTCCATCCATTTGCCTAAGAATTTCATGAATTCATTGTTTCTAATGGCTGAATAGTACTCCATTGTGTAGATATACCACATTTTTTGCATCCACCCTTCTGTTGAGGGATACCTGAGTTCTTTCCAGCATCTGGCAATTATAAATAGGGCTGCTATGAACATAGTAGAGCATGTATCCTTATTACATGGTGGGGAATCCTCTGGGTATATGCCCAGGAGTGGTATAGCAGGATCTTCTGGAAGTGAGGTGCCCAGTTTTCGGAGGAACCGCCAGACTGATTTCCAGAGTGGTTGTACCAATTTGCAACCCCACCAGCAGTGGAGGAGTGTTCCTCTTTCTCCACACCTTCTCCAACACCTCCTGTCTCCTGAATTTTTAATCTTAGCCATTCTGACTGGTGTAAGGTGAAATCTCAGGGTTGTTTTGATTTGCATTTCCCTAATGACTAAGGAAGTTGAGCATTTTTTAAGCTGCTTCTCAGCCATCCAAAGTTCTTCAGGTGAGAATTCTTTGTTTAACTCTGTACCCCATTTTTTAATAGGGTTGTTTGGTTTTCTGGAGTCTAACTTCTTGAGTTCTTTATATATATTGGATATTAGCCCTCTATCTGATGTAGTATTGGTGAAGATCTTTTCCCAATTTGTTGGTTGCTGATTTGTCCTCTTGATGGTGTCCTTTGCCTTACAGAAACTTTGTAATCTTATGAGGTCCCATTTGTCAATTCCTGCTCTTAGAGCGTACGCTATTGGTGTTCTGTTCATAAACTTTCTCCCTGTACCGATGTCCTCAAGGGTCTTCCCCAGTTTCTTTTCTATTAGCTTCAGAGTGTCTGGCTTTATGTGGAGGTCCTTGATCCATTTGGATTTGAGTTTAGTACAAGGAGACAAGGATGGATCAATTCGCATTCTTCTGCATGCTGACCTCCAGTTGAATCAGCACCATTTGTTGAAAAGGCTATCTTTTTTCCATTGGATGTTTTCAGCCCCTTTGTCGAGGATCAAGTGGCCATAGGTGTGTGGGTTCATTTCTGGATCTTCAATCCTGTTCCGTTGATCTGCCTGCCGGTCACTGTACCAATACCATGCAGTTTTTAACACTATTGCTCTGTAGTATTGCTTGAGGTCAGGGATACTGATTCCCCCAGACTTTCTTTTGTTGCTGAGAATAATTTTAGCCATCCTGGGTTTTTTGTTATTCCAGATGAATTTGTTAATTGCTCTTTCTAACTCTGTGAAGAATTGAGTTGGGATTTTGATGGGTATTGCATGGAATCTGTAGATTGCTTTTGGCAAAATGGCCATTTTAACTATATTGATTCTACCGATCCATGAGCATGGGAGGTTTTTCCATTTTTTGAGGTCTTCTTCCATTTCCTTCTTCAGAGTCTTGAAGTTCTTGTCATACAGATCTTTCACATGTTTGGTAAGAGTCACCCCAAGATACTTTATACTGTTTGTGGCTATTGTGAAGGGGGTCATTTCCCTAATTTCTTTCTCAGCCTGCTTATCCTTTGAGTATAGGAAGGCCACTGATTTGCTTGAGTTGATTTTATAACCTGCCACTTTGCTGAAGTTGTTTATCAGCTGTAGGAGTTCTCTAGTGGAGTTTTTTGGGTCACTTAGGTAGACTATCATGTCATCTGCAAATAATGATAGTTTGACTTCTTTCTTTCCAATTTGTATCCCTTTGACCTCCTTATGTTGTTGAATTGCCCGAGCTAGTACCTCAAGTACAATACTAAAATGACTTATTAAACCCCACTTAAAACATCCCATGGGTTTGCAAATCCTAAGTCTCCAAGTCCACAGTCTTCAACAAAAGCATGGTCAGGCCTATCACAGCAATACCCCAGTCCCTGTTAACACTTAGTTAGGGTTTTACTGCTGTGAACAGACACCATGACCAAGACAACTCTTATAAAGGATAATGTTTAATTGGGGCTGGCTTAAAGGTTTAGGTGTTCAGTCTATTATCATCAAGGCAGGAACATGGTACCATTCAGACAGGCATGGTACAGGAGGAACTGGGTATTCTATATTTTCATCTGAAGGCTGCTAAAAGAATACTGACTTCCAGGCAGCTAGGATGGGGGTCTCAAAAGCTGACACCCACAGTGACATACCTACTCCAGTAAGGCCACACCTACTCTAACAAGGCCACAACTTCTAATACTAGCACTCCCTGGGCCAAGCATATACAAACCATCACCAGGAGCACTATTGGTCCTAAGAAGTTATTATATTCTGTAGGCTGTGCTGGTTCTCACTGACTCCAGAGGCACTGCTTTTGTTTACCCAGGGTCTTCAAACATCAAACTCAGGGTATCACCCCCCACCCCCCCACCCCCATGCCTACCTAAGAGCTGAGTAAGCATGTAATGATGAATTCTTCATTAGATATGGAAAATAAAAAAATGAGCACTGTTTGCTAGGCTATTAGACAACATGCAGTAGTAACACCCGTCCCTACTTCCACCCTACCTTCATGAGAGGAAAGAAGCTGAGATCTGGTGTATTTGTTCTCACAGCCTGCCACATTCAACAGGCAGCTGTGAAGGTTGATCAAGGCCTTGAGCTCAGTCTGTAATAATATAAGGTAACAGATCCCACCTCTCACCACAGATTGTAAGACCACTGAATAAATGCTAGCTTGAGAAATTTACAGGAATGGATTTCTAGAAAGAAGAAGTAGCAGGTGCAAAGTTCGTGAGGCAGAAAGAATATATTTGTGGTATTTGAGGAAGAGGTTTTTGGGTTTGATTTTGTATTCTTCAAACTCTTGATTCTCAATTATCTGCTTTTGTTCCTATCTGATAGTCTCAATCAAGGTTCTCCATGAGAGTAAATTTTGCCCTTGCAGGATGGCTATTTGGAAAAAAGCATAACACATTCAATTGAATTTGGATTTCAGAGAAAAAAAATCAAAACTTTTTAAATATTAGCTAACTATAAAATTGCCAATCCTTTAAAAAAAAGATGGATTTAAAATATTTGGAGATGATTTTGTTATTAAAATTGTTTTTGAGAATGCTCCTGGCATCTAATGGGTGGAGATCAGGCATGCTGCCAAATGACCTACAACACATAAGATGGCCCCCATCACAAGTGTGGCACAGATACATAGTGTGGTTTTATTCAGGCATAAAGAAAAATGAAATTTGCAGGAAAATGAATGGGTCTGGAAATACTATATTAACTGAGATAATCCAGACTCATAAACACCAATACTTCATGTTCTGTTTCATATACTGGTCTTAGCTTCTGATTTTGAATTGTACCACATCTTCACATTTCATTTCTTTATTAATCATTCTATTCATTTACATTTCAAATGATATCCCACTTCCCAGTTACCCCTCCACAACTCCCCATCCCATGCCTGAGCCACAAACACTGGAGATTTTCCAAGGTTTGCAATACAATAGACAGCAACACAACTGCCAAATTTTTAATAAAAATTAACTGGTATGATAATTAACTAGCCATTGATAATCCGGTTGGTTGGTGGTGCACCACCATCAAAAGGCACTCAATGAGAATACTTTTCTCCACAGAAGTAGTGTCATGGGTTGATTTCTGTACTCTTAACATTGTGATAGCTATACCCCTTAACCTATTCATTTAAGGTTTCAGTGGACTGTGAGTAATAAGGAATTCTATGGCCCCCCTTATATGACTTCCATTGGAACAGACTGTTCATTCAAGTAATTTAGATTAAAAACATTCAGTAGAGATTTCTATCTTTTCCTAGCAGGTACCAATTACATATAGCTTCTTGACTAGGGGTGGGACTTTGTGTTCACTTTTCCTTCTGAATCCTGGGACTTTATCTGGTTTGAATCTGTGCAGATCCTACACATGCTGTCACAATACAATCTCTATGAGTTGAGCCCAGGAATAGTTAACATACAATGGATTCTATGCATGATATACTTTGTATTGGGACTTTTTGTTTGTTTGTTTTGATTTTTGGTTGTTTTTTTTTTTTAAATTTTGACAGCGAGAATGAAGAATAAAATTTGGTAAGTAGGAAGGTGGGAGGATCTGGGAGGAGTCTGTGGTGGGGAAAATACAATAAAAATATATCATATGAAAAATTGTAATTAAAAGTTAGGTTGTTTTCTTAATATTGATTTTTATGCATTTAAGTTTATGACTAGTAAATTTCAATTTGGCTATTTGTAACTGAGGTCTTTTTCCACTATATCTACTAACTGGTTATTTTTTGTATAAAAGTATTGCTTTTGTCTTTAGCTGGGTTCTGTAGAAAATAGAACTTCAGCCAATGTGTTGTTAGAATCATAAACCCAGTATAATGAAGATAATGGAAAAAGAAAGAGAAAAAACTGATACTTAGTATGCTACAGCTTTATAAGAAAATAAAGACAGCTGTTGAATCATGAAGGATCTATTTGAACAAGTTCTATTAAAAGCACTGCACCTCAAAATATTGTTTTTTCAACAAGGAAGGAAGAAAAAAAAATCCCATTTCCCTTAGGGCTCTCATCTCCTTTTATCACTCTAGACAATCACCGGGGAAGCCAGGTCTCATCTTCTGTATCTTATCTGAATTAAGAGTGGTGGGAAAAATAAGCAAAGCTTTTGAGGATTCCTTGGTGGTAGGCCAGGACATAGGTGCTGTTGTGGTTTCTGCCGTGAGATGTGGCAGAAGCTATGTCAGAACCCAACCTTTCCTCCTGAAAGGTCAAACTAGTCAGGATAGAAGGTACTGTCACTTTGATAAGTTTGATATTTCTGTTTTCTTGCATTTTGCTGATTAAAATATTTCAACATTTCTAGAAAGATCATCTGATTTTTAAATTTTTTCCTATTAAAGCTATGATTCTATTAATAGGTTATTTAATAATGAACTACTTGTACATTTCTGGAGTAAATTCCAGTTCTGGATATTTATATTCTTTGGTTTTATTGTCTTTAAACTTTTAGAAGATTTTGGCATGGATATTACATTTACCTTATAAAAACTACAAATTTACCATATTCAAGCAGAATTCTTCCCTAAAACTGGACTGGTATTATTTTGTGTGTTTAGATTATTGTCAACTTTCTGTTTCTCTTATGGAAATTAATATTTTTAGTCACTCTAGGTCACTTTTGGTAAATTATACTTTCCTAGAAAACAGCAAAAAGTTGCTTATCAAAACAATATTTAGTGGTTCCCAGAAATAGTGAGAGGGCTAGAGAAACAAGCTTTGAGGTTAAACAGTCAGGAAAAAACACCCTAAACCACATGTCAGGTCTAGGGCTGGTGAGAAATCTACTGCTACCACTGCCTACTTGTTTCTTTCCTTTTGTATGAAAGGAGATGGGATGGTCTGTGTGATGGCTCTTGTCTTGCTGTGGATTCACTTGTAAATTTTGCTAGCTCCAACACAACTTAGATAAAGTGGCATCGAAGAGAAAGAAGAAAGAAAAGGTTGTTTACTAAAATGTCATAAGCATGCAGAACAGTGACAATTTCACTCCATTATTCACATTTTTTTCTCTGCTTATCCAATACCTCAGCATGTCCAGGCTCTTTACCTGTGAGAGGACCTGAACCCTCAGTCCTGAAAGGTTCTCTATTCCAATTCTCAAGACCCCAGGCCTTCTTCAGCATACTCCCAGTTTCACACATAAGATGTGGTAGAGTAATTTAATCACTTGAAATATTAAACTCTGAAGCTTGGTCTTGTACTATTTCAGCATATGGTTGTAAGATAAGAGACAGAAAGTCTATTTTTTAAAACCATGTTTTGCTCCACAAGCTTAGGCCTTTGAATTTATCGTCCTTTGGAAACAATAGCTGTCTCAGAGTCCAAGAATGTCTCTCATTATTACCCTGTGGTAGTGATGCAGGGATCCCATACTCCCCACTTATATAATCCTTCTCCTTAATACACATATTATTTCAGACATGAGATTTTCTTAGGCAGCTAAAATCTGCTATGAGGTCTGCAGAACTCAGCTTTATATCAGTAGTTTTCAACCTTCCTAATGATGTAATCCTTTAATACAGTTCCTCATGTTATGGGGACCCCAACCATAAAAATTTTTGTTGATGCTTCATAACTGTAATTTTGCTACTGTTATGAATAGTAATATAAATACCTGATATGCAGGATATCTGATATGTAGCCCCTGTGGGGAATCATGAACCACAGGTTGAGAACAGCTGTTTTATGTAAAGCTATCAGCAAAGGCTCTCAAAGTCTGAATTTTAGCTGTAAGGGAAACTAGAAAAAACTTTCAGTCCTTGCTTCTTTGACTACAGTTCACCTCTTCTTTACTAAAATCTTACAAGGTAAGGGATTCACAAAAAGGTTCAGATTTGGGGTAACTAAAACAAATGATGTTACTTACACAGATGGCTGATTATGGTCTGCAAGTTAGCTCAACCAACATTTCCATTCTAAACATTTCCAGTATATTCAGCTATTCCTTAGAATTGAACAGCAAACGGCATTGTAAATTTCCACACTGCTTTGTGTGCCTCCTCTGAACTGATACCAGAGCTGCATAAACTCCCCCAGATTTAAGACTGTCCAAGGGCAGGCAGAGTGGGACGATCACTCCTAATTAAGACTTTCCTTCTGAGAAGGCAGCCGGAGATTCCATTAGCTTTGTTCTGGAAGCTACATCATACTGTTGACTCACATTGAGTTTCCTGTCAACTTAGTTTTTCTCTGTTAAGCTATCTATTCTCCAGGCTGATCTTGTGCTATTAATGTTTTGTTTCAGTCATGGAACAGTATATTATTACTGTTATATTTTCCCCTCTCTCCACATTCTTCTGCCGCTCTGTTTCTCTCTCTGTCTACACACACACACACACACACACACACACACTGCTTCTTTCACCAGTCTGTTGAAATCATTTTGGACACTGATTATGTCACAATAGGCACTGGAAAAAGGACCATGTTAGAAAGAAGACTTGATGGGGGTGGACATAGGTGTGATGAATATATTAAGTTCAGAGCATATGAGTTTGAAATAGCTAGAGAACATGAGGAGAAGGAGCTGAGCTCTAAATGGAATTTCCATTGCCTTTGGGTACTTGAAATCATGGCTGCATATGAAATGATCTAAGCAAAATGTAATAATAATAATAAAAAAAACAACCTAGCATTGAATTCTGGGAGGTGCCCTTAGTTAAAGAATAAGAGGGAATGCTTTATAAAGTTAGCTAGTTACCCTTTCTTCTTCTAGGCCTCTGACTGGTAGAACTAACAAGGAGGATGATACATGACAGAAGCAAAATAGCTTTTTTATCACCAAAAAGAAGTTGAATTAGAAGTCACTTGGGCCTTCAACCAAAGTAGGGTTTTTTTTCTTACTTGAAACTGTTTCCTAATATTAGTTTAGGAAGGAATCATTTTAGGTGGTCAGTGATAGAGAAAAGATAGTAAAAGAGAGAATAGAAAGGAGAGGCATTTTACCTCTAATAAATAAAAAGCCAGCGACTTAGGTGACAAAACTCAGGCCTAACAGAGGAAGAAACAGAGTCAAGTGATGGTCAGGACACGGAAGCAGGAGTGGGTGGGTTGGTGAGCAGGCAGATGGGGATGGGATAGGGTGTTTTCAGAGGGGAAACAGGAAAGGGGATAACATTTGAAATGTAAATAAAGAAAATATCTAATAAAAAAAGAGAGAGTCAGATAGAGAGATGGTTCATAGGAAAAAAAAAAGATGGGGCCATCTTCTCTCCGGTGACTGAGCAGGCGGGTACAGCCAGGAGCACAGGGAACACAGGAGTGGCAGAGCACCTGGGACAGGATCCCTCCAGGCTCCACCTGCACCCAGGAGCTGGGCTGTGCCACAGCCATCTGTGCATCCATCCTGCCAGAGGAGAACTGGTCTGCAGGGAGTGCTTTGACTCTGGGGTTTGGAGATGAGATTGCCATTTTCTCTCCAGTGACTGTGCAGGTGGGTAAGGCCAGGAGTACAGGGAGCACAGGAGTGGGAGAGCAGCTGGGACAGGGTCCTTCCAGGCTCTGCCTACACCCAGGAGCTGGGCTGAGCCCTGTGTGCCAGGGGAGAGCTGGTCTCCCAGGGGTGCTGAGACAGGCGTGCAGGCCCACAGAAGGGACAAGCTCCATCCAGAGACAGCAAGAACAGCCAATACCAGAGATGTCCTGATGATGAAAGACAAATGCAGGAACGATACCAACAGAAATCAAGGCAACATGGCACCATCCAAACCCAGTTCTCCCACAACAACAAGTCCTAGATACCCCAACATGCAAGATGCATTTTGAGATGCATCTTTTGATATGTTCTTCAATTTCCATTCTTCAATGACTTGAAGTTTTTATCTTGAGTTACATCAGATATTGTATATTATTTTCACTATTTCCCTGATTTTTTTTAATCAGTCACTTGTCTATCGGAAAGCAAGATTTGGATTTAAAATCACAGCTCATGATGCTGACAGAGGGCTTCAAGAAGGGCATAAATAACTCCCTTAAAGAAATACATGAGAACACAAGTAAACATGGAGAAGCCCTTAAAAGAGGAAACACAAAAATCCCACCATTGCCTTAGCATATCTTGAAGGCAGGATAGATTGTAGATTTTAGGCACAAAACATTTGTTAATATTTAATTTTTATTCTGTTTCATTTTCTATGAAAAGCTTAATCATGTCTTTTGAACTTTTTTCTATTAGGTCATTCATTCATATTTATTTATCATGATGCCACACAGAAGCTCTTTACAAATTTCACTTACTACACTGTAAAATTCCTTATGTATTAATCATCTTACCTCTGTTCATGGCAGTTTCCTGCCATAAAAGTAATTTTTACTCTTAGTAAGTAAATCCGTTCTATTCTAGTTCTTGTGATTTGTTTAGTCCTTTACAATAACATGCATATAACAATTAACTATGAAATTTTAAAAGAAAATATTTTTATAGTCTTGAAACAGAGAAGACATGTTGGGCACCCAAATTCAGTCAGACTAGACAGGTCTGGAGTGTGCTGTGAAACCCTGAAAGGATGACTTCATATCTGTTGTCTCTATAGCTAACAATGGTGCTGCAATGGAATCAGAGGTCAAAGTTGGTTTCCTTCCCTTTTGGATCACCTTTTCTGTTTATATGTCTTTCTTCTTCTCTAAGCTGTTAGCCTGTGAGCATAGGGGCTGTGGTGGATTTGTTCAATGTCATTGTCTCCCCAAGTCCTAGAGAGGATGACACTCTTGTGGTTTGTACTCAGTACCTCGTGAAAATTTTCTATCAAAGTAGTTCATTTTACAGTCTTCTCTGCAGATAAGAATTTATTTCCCTTTATTCTAATGTAAACTTTTCTAAAAGACAGAAAGAACCGTGCGATAGCAAGGCTGCTTTCTTATGCCTCAGATATATCCTTATGTGCAGTTATTTCAGTTCATCACCACAAAGTCATGACTTCCTATTTCACAACAAGTGAGTCTGTTACATTGTGGCTTACAATACTGACAAGAACACAGTGGTCTGGGACCTTTTGACCATGAGAACTGTGTAATTACAAGTAAACTCAATCCAATTTTTATACCAAATGAGACTTCCTTGTTTGACAAAAATTTACACGTTTCAAATATTTATCTCTTTTTTTTTTTACTTATTATTATTATTCATTAATCTTTTATTTACAGTCCAGTTGTTATTCCCCTCCTGGTCTGCTCTCTTTCTCTTCTACATTCCACACCTCCTCTCCCCACCAGACCTCCCCACACTCTCTAGGGCCCTAAGTCTCTCGAGGATTAGGCGCATCTTCTCTGACTGAGTCCAGACCCAGCAGTATTCTGCTGTATATGTGTTAGGGGCCTTATATCAGTTGGTGTATGCTGCCTGCTTTGTGTTCTAGTGTCTGAGTGATCCTGGGTGTCCAGGTTAGTTGAGACTGCTGATCTTCTACGGTCATCCTCCTCCTCAGCTTCTTTCAGCTTTTCCCTAATTCAACCACAGGGGTCCCAAGTTTCTGTATGTTGGTTGGGTGCTAGTATCTGCATCTGACTCTTTCAGCTGTTTGTTGCTTCTCTTGGAGGGCAGCTGAACCCGTCTGTGGATTCTCGAACAGGTTCCTGAGGGGTGGAGTGAGGACCTAGGGGGCAAGAGGCTCGAGAAATGGAAACAAGACAGGATTCTAATCAAGTCTCATTTAATGCAGGTTCACATATATATAGCCGTTATATGGTAAAACATTTGGCAGCGAAAAGTACAATAGGATGTGGTAAGCAACCAACAAAGATAAACAACCTTACCTTCACAGAGAATCTAATCTAAAGTATATGTCAGCACACTGTGTATCATCAAGAGCTCAGGGTATGATCAGCAATAACAGTTCCAGACTGACCAGACCACTTCCCGTGACTAATGCCCCTACCTGGATCCTGATCAGGCCTGAGAAAGACATGTCTGATTCCAGTGGTCTCCTACATGTCCCTCTTCTGTAAAACAAAATAAAAGCCAATGGATGAGAGCCTGTCTTAGGTTTCCCGGTTCAAGCAGCTTCAGGTCATGTTTGTAGCTGTCGGTGAATGAACATCCAGCAAAGGTATGCCTTCTGTCTTAGCTCAAAAACATGATACCCCATGTAAAGCTGTTACCATGAAGATTACCCATCATTGACTACTCATCAGCTAAGGCTAGAGCTGATAATGAATTTGTATAGGTTTAGACTGAATTTGATCAATCTGTTGTTTCAGAAAGTTCATCAGTTTATTGACTAAAACTGGACCAAGGGACAATAGGATGAGCAGACCTAGCAATGGCCCAAGCAGATAAGGTAGCCACGGGGAAGTGCTGAACTAAGTCTTAAACCACCCTGTGTCCCTTTCCCTCAACTTCTTATGAGCCTCTAACCCTTCACACACTTTGATTAGAGAATCTTCTGTGACTCCAGTGTGATCAGCATAAAAACAACATTCTTTCTTTAGGGCAGTACACAAACCTCCTTGCTGTAAAAATAATAAATCTAAACCCCTTATAGTTTGAAGAACTACCTCAGATAAGGATGATATAGAATCTCTCATGAGAGACATAGCTACTTCTAAATTCTCTAAATTTTCATCTATGGCTACTTGAAGCTCATTATAATGTTTGTTCTGCAGAACAAATAAGGAAATAGTAGTGCCAGTTCCAATGACTCCCAACCTCAGCAAAACAGCCATAGTCACAGCAGTGACAGGTTCTCTGGTCCTTCTACTGTGGACCAGGGTATCATGGGGGGTCCCAGGCATCTAAAAAGGCCTGACCAGAAAAAACAGTAACATGTGGAGCAAGCTGCACTAGAACACACAAATCATAGTTTTCAAAAAAAAAAAATTCAAAGAAACAGGGAGTAATGCCGCTGTTGCAGGTCCACCAGAAATTTTCTGGTTGCACCAAATAGTCAGTAGCATTGAAAACTTATGGATGGCACAAAAATGACCATAGTTTCTGGGTAACTGACCAATGCATAAACCAGTTTCCACTATAGACAAAAGGGTAACTCTTTCAAGAGATTGACTCCATTGACAAACAGCCTGATCAAAAGCCAGGCTGAGAGTTCCATTAGAGGCTACAGCTTCATAAAATGGAGGATTGGAGGAAAGGCAGAGCTAACAGTCTTTAGTAAAGTTAGGTTGAGAAAAATTTAATGCTGAAAAGGATCCACTGACAAGCTTAAACAATCCCTCATGGGAAGAGGCCAAGGGTGCCTGAGGGATGACTGAGGTAGGATGACTTACAGAAAATGGATTTGGAGTGACATAATCTGGATGCAGTAAAGGTGGAACCAGAAGGTCATTTGGACCAAGGCCCTGCATAGGTGAAACAGCCTTTTGACCTGTCTAATTCTGAAAGTATTACCAGCATCATAACTTCCTGATGTGTAGACTCGAATACCCCCCACAACCCCCCCTGACCAATTAACCCTTTTACCCTTGTCACTGAATGAAATACCTAAGGTGGGATAGATAGTGTTGCTTCCTTTACAAGAATAGAGATTATGCATGAACACAAAGCGCTTACGTAAAGATGCCAGAATCTTGTCCCCTGAAATACATAGTAATCAAGTCTCCACCCTTAGCCTTCCAGTAGATGTGCCCAGAAGTTTCAGAACCCTAAGATGCACAATAAAAAGAATCACTAGAGCCACAAGATTTTTCATCAGAATCATGAGCAGGAGGACATAAGTAAAAATGTACTTGGGGTGACTGAGTCCAAGTGGCATAGCTAAACAAGTCCTTCTCCAAGAGAGTGATCTCCAGAAACCAGGTTCTAAGAGTTGTTGTTCTTGTCACTGATGTAAGTTTTCTTCCCTTTCCATCTTCATGATCAATGCCAGCTCCATTGGTTCATGCAGTGCAAGTATGCAGGCAGCCTCCACAATCATCTGTATTGTGACCATCAGCATGATGCTCTTCATCTGAAAACACATAAAAGATATTTTCTCAGGAACTCAGCCCTGGATCAATCATTAATTTGCTTCACCAATTTTTCTGGTAGCCATCTTACAGAGTTAGCTTGATGATCAAAAATACAAGGAGATCCTCGACCCCATAGGAGGACAGGGGAAGGTCCATTCCAAACTCCAAACAATGTGTATTTCCACATGAACTTTGCATATGTGGATTTGGAATCTGCATGCAAAAAATGATAAGCTGCAGATTTACCATCCTTGTCCACATTTAAAAACTTTAAAATGAAAAGAGAATGGTGAAGTATGTTTTGAGGTCTTCTTTGGGGGTACCATTTCCCCCCTTTAAATTTAATAAAAATTAAAATGGCTTTAAAATGCCATTGGCAAGCAGCCTGGGACACGCACCCCATCCCCAAGCAGTGCAGAGGGCCATTGGTGCATCTGGAGGCCGGCCGCAGGGAGGCAGCTTGCTCTGGTGAGTCCATCTGACCCGGCAGAGCAGAGGATCCATCTGGAGGCCTCTGGCTGGAGCCTTCCAGTCACCACGTTTGGATCGGGAGCAGCCTGGGCCACACGCCCCATCCCAAAGCAGTGCAGAGGGCCAGCGGTGCAGCCAGAGGCCGGCCGCAAGAAGGCAGCTTGCTCCTGTGAGTCCGTCTGACCCGGCAGAGCAGAGGATCCATCCCGAGGCCTCTGGTGGGAGCCTTCCAGCTGCCACCTCTGGATCCACAGCAGCCTGGGCAACGCGCCCAGTCCCCAAGCAGTATAGAGGGCCAGCTGTGCATCCAGAGGCTGGCTGCAGGGAGGCACCTTGCAGGGGTGAGTCCTGCATTGACAACAAGACCAACTAACACCAGTGAGATCTAGATGGCAAAAGGCAAACGCAGGAACGTTACTAACAGAAATCAAGGCAATATGACAGCATCTGAACCCAATTCTCCATTAACAGCAAGTCCTGGATACCCCAACACACCAGAAAAGCAAGATTTGGATTTAAAATCACTGGTCATTATGCTGTTACAAGAACACATGAAGGACATAAATAAATCTCTTAAAGAAATTCAGGAGAAAATTGATCAAAAGCTAGAAACCCTTACAAGGGAAACATAAAAATCACTTAAAGAAATGCAGGAGAATATGGGTCAAACGATAGTAGCCAATAAGGAGAAAATGCAAAAATAACTTAAAATAATACAGGAGAACTTTGATCAACAGGCAGAAGTCATGAAAGAGAAAACACAAAAATCTCTCAAAGAATTACAGGAAAACACAAACAAGCAAGTGAAGGAACTGAGCAAAAACACCCAGGATCTAAAAACAGAAGTAGAAACAACTAAGAAATCGCAAAGGGAGACAACTTTGGAGATAGAAAATCTTGGGAAGAAACCAGGGGCCAAAGATGCAAATAACAACAACAGAATACAAGAGATAGAAGAAAGAATCTCAGATGCCAAAGATACCATAGAAACCATGGACTCAACAGTCAAAGAAAATGCAAAATGCAAAATGCAAAAAGCTTGTAACCCAAAACATCCAAGAAGTCCAGCACACAATGAGAAGGCCAAACCTAAGGAGTATAGGCATAGATGAGAGTGAAGATTTACAACTTAAAGGGCCAGCAAATATCTTCAATAAAATTATGGAAGAAAACTTCCCTAACCTAAAGAGAGAGATGAACATGAATATACAAGAAGCCTACAGAACTCCAAACAGACTGGATCAGAACAGAAATACATCCCGTCAAATAATAATCAAAACACCAAATTCACTAAACAAAGAAAGAATATTAAAGGCAGTAAGAGAAAGAGGCCAAGTAACATATAAAGGACCTATCAGAATCACAGCAGACTTCTCACCAGAGACTATGAAAGCTAGAAGATCCTGGGCAGATCTCATGTAGATTCTAAGAGAACACAAATGCCAGCCAAGACTACTATACCCAGCAAAACTCTCAATCACCATAGATGGAGAAACCAAGATATTCCATGACAAAACCAAGTTTATCCAATATCTTACCACAAACCCAGCCCTACAAAGGATAATAGGAGGAAAACACCAATACAAAGAGGGAAACTTCACCCTGGAAAATGTAAGATAGTAACCTTCTTTCATCAAACCCAAAAGAAGATAACCAATCAAATATAAAAGATAACATCAAAAATGACAGAAAGTAATAATCACTATTCCTTAATCTCTCTTAACATCAATGTACTCAATTCCCTGATAAAAAGACATAGACTAAGAGACTGGATAAGGAAACAGGACCCTACATTTTGCTGCATACAGGAAACACACCTCAGTGTCAAAGACAAACACTACCTTAGAGTAAAAGGCTGGAAGACAATTTTACAAGCAAGTGGTCTCAGGAAATAAGCCGGAGTAGCCATTCTAATTTCAGATAAAATTGACTTTCAATCTAAAGTCATCAAAAGAGACACTGAGGAACACTTCCTGCTGGTCAAAGGAAAAATACACCAAGAAGAACTTTCAATTCTGAACATCTATGCGCCAAATGCAAGGGCACCCTCATTCGTAAAAGAAACTTTACTAAAGCTCAAAGCACACATTGCACCTAACATAATAATTGTGGGTGACTTCAACACTGCACTTTCCTCAATGCACCATATAATTGGTCACAAGACAGCCCTTTGGTTGTTAGTCTGGCTAAGGGTTTATCTATCATGTTGATTTTCTCAAAGAACCAGGTCCTGGTTTTGTTGATTCTTTGTATGGTTCTCTTTGTTCCCACTTGACTGATTTCAGCCCTGAGTTTGATGATTTCCTGTCTTCTACTCCTCCTGGGTGAATTGGCTTCTTTTTGTTCCAGGGCTTTCAGCTGTGTCCCTAAGCTGCTAGTGTATGCACTCTCCATTTTCTTTTTGGAGGCACTCAGGGCTATGAGTTTTCCTCTTAGCACTGATTTCATTGTGTCCCAAAGATTTGGGTATGTTGTGCCTTCATTTTCATTAAATTCTAAAAAGTCTCTGATTTTTTTCTTTATTTCTTCTTTGGCCAAGGTGTCATTAAGTAGAGTATTCAGCCTCCTTGTGTGTGTGAGCTTTCTGTTGTTTTTGTTGCTATTGAAGACCACTCTTAATCCATAGTGATCTGATAGGAGGCATGTGATTAGTTTGATCTTTTTATATTTGTTGAGGTCTGTCTTGTGACCAATTATATGGTCGATTTTGGAGAAGGTACCATGAGGTGCTAAGAAAAAGGTATATTCTTTTGTTTTAGGGTGAAATGTTCTATAAATATCAGTCAAGTCCAATTGGTCCAAAGCTTCAATTATTTTTATTGTGTCCCTGTTTAGTTTCTGTTTTCCTGATCAGTCCATTGAGCAGAGTGTAGTGTTGAAGTCACCCACAATTATTGTGTTAGGTGCAATGTGTGCTTTGAGCTTTAGTAAAGTTTCTTTTATGAATGAGGGTGCCCTTGCATTTGATGCATAGATGTTCAGAATTGAAAGTTCTTCTTTGTGGATTTTTCCTTTGACCAGCAAGAAGTGTCCTTCTGTATCTTGATGCAAAAATACTCAATAAAATTCTTGCCAACCGAATCCAAGAACACAAAAAAATGATCATCCACCATGATCAAGAGGCTTTATTCCAGGAATGCAGGGTTGATTCAATATACGGAAATCCATCAATGCAATCCACTACATAAACAAACTCAAAGAAAAAAAAAACATTTCATTGGATGCTGAAAAAGCATTTGACAAAATTCAGCATCCTTTCATGCTTAAAGTCTTGGAAAGAACAGGAATTCAAGGCCCATACCTAAACATAGTAAAAGCAATATACAGCAAACCGGTAGCCAACATCAAACTAAATGGAGAGAAACTTGAAGCAAGCCCACTAAAATCAGGGACTAGACAGGGCTGCCCCCTTTCTCCTTATCTTTTCAATATTGTACTTGAGGTACTAGCTCGGGCAATTAGACAACATAAGAAGGTCAAAGGAATACAAATTGGAAAGGAAGAAGTCAAACTACCACTATTTGCAGATGATATGATAGTCTACCTAAGTGACCCAAAAAACTCCATTAGAGAACTCCTACAGCTGATAAACAACTTCAGCAAAGTGGCAGGTTATAAAATCAACTCAAGCAAATCAGTAGCCTTCCTATACTCAAAGGATAAGCAGGCTGAGAAAGAAATTAGGGAAATGACCCCCTTCACAATAGCCACAAACAGTATAAAGTACCTTGGGGTGACTCTTACCAAACATGTGAAAGATCTGTATGACAAGAACTTCAAGACTCTGAAGAAGGAAATAGAAGAAGACCTCAAAAAATGGAAAACCTCCCATGCTCATGGAGTGGCAGGATTAATATAGTTAAAATGGCCATTTTGCCAAAATCAATATACAGATTCAACACAATACCCATCAAAATCCCAACTCAGTTCTTCATAGAGTTAGAAAGAGCAATTCTCAAATTCATCTGGAATAACAAAAAACCCAGGATAGCTAAAACTATTCTCAACAACAAAAGAAATTCTGGGGGAATCAGTATCCCTGACCTCAAGCAATACTACAGAGCAATAGTGTTAAAAACTGCATGGTATTGGTACAGTGACAGGCAGGCGGATCAATGGAACAGGATTGAAGATCCAGAAATGAACCCACACACCTATGGCCACTTGATCCTCAACAAAGGGGCTGAAAACATCCAATGGAAAAAAGATAGCCTTTTCAACAAATGGTGCTGGTTCAACTGGAGGTCAGCATGCAGAAGAATGCAAATTGATCCATCCTTGTCTCCTTGTACTAAGCTCAAATCCAAATGGATCAAGGACCTCCACATAAAGCCAGACACTCTGAAGCTAATAGAAAAGAAACTGGGGAAGACCCTTGAGGACATTGGTACAGGGGGAAAGTTCCTGAACAGAACACCAATAGCATATGCTCTAAGATCAAGAATTGACACATGGGACCTCATAAAATTACAAAGTTTCTGTAAGGCAAAGGATACCATGAAAAGGACAAATCTGCAACCAACAAATTAGGAAAAGGTCTTCACCAATCCTACATCAGATAGCGGGCTAATATCCAATATATACAAATAACTCAAGAAGTTAGACCCCAGAAAACCAAATAACCCTATTAAAAAATGGGGTACAGAGTTAAACAAAGAATTCTCACCTGAAGAACTTCGGATGGCGGAGAAGCATCTTTAAAAATGCTCAACTTCATTAGTCATTAGGGAAATGCAAATCAAAACAACCCTGAGATTTCACCTTACACCAGTCAGAATGGCTAAGATTAAAAACTCAGGAGACAGCAGGTGTTGGCAAGGATGTGGAGAAAGAGGAACACTCCTCCACTGCTGCTGGGGTTACAAATTGGTACAACCACTCCGGAAATCAGTCTGGCAGTTCCTCAGAAAACTGGGCACGTCACTTCCAGAAGATCCTGCTATACCACTTCTGGGCATATACCCAGAGGATTCCCCAGCATGTAATAAGGATATATGCTCCACTATGTTCATAGCATCCCTATTTATAATATCCAGAAGCCGGAAAGAACCCAGGTATCCCTCAACAGAAGAATGGATGCAAAAAATGTGGTATATATACACAATGGAGTACTATTCAGCCATTAGAAACAATGAATTCATGAAATTCTTAGGCAAATGGATGGAGCTAGAGAACATCATACTAAGTGAGGTAACCCAGACTCAAAAGATCAATCATGGTAGGCACTCACTAATAAGTGGATATTAGCCTGGAAACCTGGAATACCCAAAACACAATCCATACATCAAATGAGGTACAAGAGAACGGAGGAGTGGCCCCTGGTCCCGTAAGCCCCCTTCTCTCCCCCTGGCCTCCCACCCACCCCCTTCCCACTTCCCTGTTCTGGTTTTGCCGAATACTGCTTCACTGAGTCTTTCCAGAACAGGGGGTCACTCCTCCTTTCTTCTTGTACCTCATTTGATGTGTGGATTATGTTTTGGGTATTCCAGTTTCCTAGGTTAATATCCACTTATTAGTGAGTGCATACCATGATTCACCTTTTGAGTCTGAGTTACCTCACTTAGTATGATGTTCCCTAGCTCCATCCATTTGCCTAAGAATTTCATGAATTCATTGTTTCTAATGGCTGAATAGTACTCCATTGTGTAGATATACCACATTTTTTGCATCCACTCTTCTGTTGAGGGGTACCTGGGTTCTTTCCAGCATCTGGCAATTATAAATAGGGCTGCTATGAACATAGTAGAGCATATATCCTTATTACATGGTGGGGAATCCTCTGGGTATATGCCCAGGAGTGGTATAGCAGGATCTTCTGGAAGTGAGGTGCCCAGTTTTCGGAGGAACCGCCAGACTGATTTCCAGAGTGGTTGTACCAATTTGGAACCCCACCAGCAGTGGAGGAGTGTTCCTCTTTCTCCACATCCTCTCCAACACCTGCTGTCTCCTGAATTTTTAATCTTAGCCATTCTGACAGGTGTAAGGTGAAATCTCAGGGTTGTTTTGATTTGCATTTCCCTAATGACTAATGAAGTTGAGCATTTTTTAAGATGCTTCTCAGCCATCCGAAGTTCTTCAGGTGAGAATTCTTGTTTAACTCTGTACCCCATTTTTTAATAGGGTTGTTTGGTTTTCTGGAGTCTAACTTCTTGAGTTCTTTATATATATTGGATATTAGCCCTCTATCTGATGTAGGATTGGTGAAGATCTTTTCCCAATTTGTTGGTTGCCAATTTGTCCTCTTGATGGTGTCCTTTGCTTTACAGAAACTTTGTAATTTTATGAGGTCCCATTTGTCAATTCCTGCTCTTAGAGCATACGCTATTGGTGTTCTGTTCATAAACTTTCTCCCTGTACCGATGTCCTCAGGGTCTTCCCCAGTTTCTTTTCTATTAGCTTCAGAGTGTCTGGCTTTATGTGGAGGTCCTTGATCCATTTGGATTTGAGCTTAGTACAAGGAGACAAGGATGGATCAATTCGCATTCTTCTGCATGCTGACCTCCAGTTGAATCAGCACCATTTGTTGAAAAGGCTATCTTTTTTCCATTGGATGTTTTCAGCCTCTGTCGAGGATCAAGTGGCCATAGGTGTGTGGGTTCATTTCTGGATCTTCAATCCTGTTCCATTGATCTGCCTGCCTGTCACTGTACCAATACCATGCAGCTTTTAACACTATTGCTCTGTAGTATTGCTTGAGATCAGGGATACTGATTCCCCCAGAATTTCTTTTGTTGTTGAGAATAGTTTTAGCTATCCTGGGTTTTTTGTTATTCCAGATGAATTTGATAATTGCTCTTTCTAACTCTGTGAAGAATTGAGTTGGCATTTTGATGGGTATTGCATTGAATCTGTAGATTGCTTTTGGCAAAATGGCCATTTTAACTATATTGATTCTACCGATCCATGAGCATGAGAGGTTTTCCCATTTTTTGAGGTCTTCCTCTATTTCCTTCTTCAGAGTCTTGAAGTTCTTGTCATACAGATCTTTCACATGTTTGGTAAGAGTCACCCCAAGATACTTTATACTGTTTGTGGCTATTGTGAAGGGGGTCATTTCCCTAATTTCTTTCTCAGCCTGCTTATCCTTTGAGTATAGGAAGGCCACTGATTTGCTTGAGTTGATTTTATAACCTGCCACTTTGCTGAAGTTGTTTATCAGCTGTAGGAGTTCTCTGGTGGAGTGTTTTGGGTCACTTAGGTAGACTATCATGTCATCTGCAAATAATGATAGTTTGACTTCTTCCTTTCCAATTTGTATCCCTTTGACCTCCTTATGCTGTCGAATTGCTTGAGCTAGTACCTCAAGTACAATATTGAAAAGATAAGGAGAAAGGGGGCAGCCCTGTCTAGTCCCTGATTTTAGTGGGATTGCTTCAAGTTTCTCTCCATTTAGTTTGATGCTGGCTACCGGTTTGCTGTATATTGCTTTAATTATGTTTAGGTATGGGCCTTGAATTCCTGTTCTTTCCAAGACTTTAAGCATGAAAGGATGCTGAATTTTATCAGATGCTTTTTCAGCATCCAATGAAATGACCATGTGGTTTTTTTCTTTGAGTTTGTTTATGTAGTGGATTGCATTGATGGATTTTGGTATATTGAACCAACCCTGCATTCCCGGGATAAAGCCTACTTGATCATGGTGGATGATCGTTTTGATGTGTTCTTGGATTTGTTGGCAAGAATTTTATTGAGTATTTTTGCATCGATGTTCAGGAAAATATTTCTGATAATTTGAAGAAATATATAGAAAAACATGTTAAAATTAAAGATTATCATGGAAATTATACAGATAAAATGGTAGGCATACAGATAATTCTAAGTTGATTGAAGGTGGGATTATAAAAATTTTCTGATAAACTTGAAGATTTACATGTAAAATATTTCTGATAAAATTCAACAAATATATAGACAAACATGTTAAAATTTACTATCTCATGGAAAATTTTACATATAAAATGGTAGATATAATACTAAATTAATTGAAGGTGGAATTAGAAATATTTGTGATAAAATCAAAGATTTACATTGAAAACATTTCTGATAAAATAGAGGAAGTATATAGAAAGACATTAAAATTGAAGATTATCATGAAAAATAATGCAGATAAAATGGTAGACATAAAAAATACTAAATGAATTAAAAGGGGAATTACAAATATTTTCTGATAAAATTGAAGATTTATGTCGGGCGGTGGTGGCACACTCCTGTAATCCCAGATCTCTGGGAGGCAGATTTCTGAGTTCGAGGCCAGTCTGGTCTACAGAGTGAGTTCCAGGAGAGCCAGGGCTACACAGAGAAATGCTGCCTTGAAAAACCCAAATCCAAAAAAAAAAAAAAAAAAAAATTGAAGATTTACATGAGAAATATTTCATTAGTCTATGTCTTTTTATTGGGGAGTTGAGTGCATTGTTGTTAAGAGATATTAAGGAATAGTGATTGTTGCTTCCTGTTATTTTTGATGTTATTTTTATGTTTGTGTGGGTATTTTCTTTGGGGGTTGTTGGAAGAAGATTACTTTCTTGCTTTTTCTAGGGTGTAGTTTCCCTCCTTGTGTTGGCATTTTCCATCTATTATCCTTTGTAGGGTTGGATTTGTGGGAAGATATTGTGTAAATTTGGTTTTATCATGGAATATCTTGGTTTCTCCATCTATGATGATTGAGAGTTTTGCTGGGTATAGTAGCCTGGGCTGGCATTTGTCTTCTCTTAGGGTCTGTATGAGATCTGCCCAGGATCTTCTAGCTTTCATCATATCTGGTGAGAAGTCTGGTGTGATTCTGATAGGTCTGCCTTTATAAGTTATTTTCCCCTTTTCCCTTACTGCTTTTAATATTCTTTCTTTGTTTAGTGAATTTGGTGTTTTGAATATTATGTGCCGGGAGGACTTTCTGTTCTGGTCCAGTTTGTTTGGAGTTCTGAAAGCTTCTTGTATGTTCATGGGCATCGCTTTCTCTAGGTTAGGGAAGTTTTCTTCTATAATTTTGTTGAAAATATTTACTGGCCCTTTAAGTTAGAAATCTTCGCTCTTGTCTATACCTATAATCCTTAGGTTTGGTCTTCTCATTGTGTCCTGGAGTTCCTGGATATTTTGGGTTACCAGCTTTATACATTTTGCATTTTCTTTGACTGTTGAGTCAATGTTTTCTATGGTATCTTCAGTACCTGAGATTCTTCTATCTCTTGTATTCTGTTGTTGATGCTTGCATCTATGACTCCTGAATTCTTTCCAAGCTTTTCTATCTCCAGAGATTACTCACTTTGTGATTTCTTTATTGTTTCTACTTCCACTTTTAGATCCTGGATGGTTTTGTTCAGTTCCTTCACTTGATTGTTTGTATTTTCCTATAATTCTTTAAGGGATTTTTTTTTTTTGTGTTTCTTTAATGGCTTCTGCCAGTTGACCCATGATCTCCTGTATTTCTTTAAGGGAGTTATTTAAGTCTTTCTTGAAGCCCACTATCAACATCATGAGATATGATTTTAAATCTGACTCTTGCTTTTCCGATGTGTTGGGTTATCCGGGACTTGCTGTAGTGGGAGAACTGTAGTGTCCAATGCTGCCATGTGGCCTTGGTTTCTGTTTGTAGGGTTCTTGTGTTTGCCTTTCGCCATCTGGTTATCTCTGGTGCTAGTTGGTATTGTCTCTGGCTGGAGTTTGTTCCTCCTATGTGCCTGTAAGCCTGTGTCCTTACTCCTCTGAGCTCAGAAGTGAATGTACTGCTGGGAGATCTCTTTCTCCTGGTGGGCTGTGCACAGAAGTCTGTGGAGTTTCCCGGCTCCCTGGTGCCAATGGAGGCAGGAAAACTTCTGACCCAGCTGCTCCACTCATATTTTGACTTTTAAAACTAGCTAATGTTGGTTAAAAAAAGGTTCACAGTTACTCTGAAGAGAGCAGTATCTCTATTGCACAGTAGTGGGAAATCTGCTCTGATTCCTGTGTGTAAACAATCCCTTCTCAGTGATGTCAAGACACAGAGAGACATCACTGGCTGTAAGCAAAGCACTTTAGGTACAAGGCACTTCAATGCTGCCAAGCTCTACTGGAAGCATAAGGGGATCATGGAGGCCCACTTCCTTTCCCATGTGGCATCTTTGCTGTTGGTTCAGGTCTTGAATCAGACTGCAAGTAATGACGATCTTGTTATGGAAGACCTGTTCTCATTCCACAGTGACAGACTTGGCTAGGTTTCTGGGGAAGTCGACATCATAACCTTGGAGGACAGCCAGGTGGAAGG